>NC_050571.1:4447474-4549974 GCF_013265735.2 Oncorhynchus mykiss | reverse complement strand
GGCAAGGGAGAGAGGGAACGGAGAGGGCAAGGGAGAGAGGGAACGGAGAGGGCAAGGGAGAGAGGGAACGGAGAGGGCAAGGGAGAGAGGGAACGGAGAGGGCAAGGGAGAGAGGGAACGGAGAGGGCAAGGGAGAGAGGGAACGGAGAGGGCAAGGGAGAGAGGGAACGGAGAGGGCAAGGGAGAGAGGGAACGGAGAGGGCAAAGGAGAGAGGGAACGGAGAGGGCAAGGGAGAGAGGGAACGGAGAGGGCAAGGGAGAGAGGGAACGGAGAGGGCAAGGGAGAGAGGGAACGGAGAGGGCAAGGGAGAGAGGGAACGGAGAGGGCAAGGGAGAGAGGGAACGGAGAGGGCAAGGGAGAGAGGGAACGGAGAGGGCAAGGGAGAGAGGGAACAGAGAGGGGAAGGGGAAGAAGGGAGGAACTGAAAAGGAAGAGGGAAAGAGGGAGAGGGTAGTGGGAGGACAGGGTAGTGGGTATAAGGGGTGAGGGGGTAGTGGGAGGACAAGGTAGTGGATGTGAGGGGGTAGTGGGAGGACAAGTTAGTGGGTGTGAGGGGGTAGTGGGAGGACAAGTTAGTGGGTATGAGGGGTGAGGGGGTAGTGGGAGGACAGGGGAGTGGGTGGGAGAGGCTATGAGGGGTGAGGGGGTAGTGGGAGGACAAGGTAGTGGGTGTGAGGGGGTAGTGGGAGGACAAGTTAGTGGGTGTGAGGGGGTAGTGGGAGGACAAGTTAGTGGGTATGAGGGGTGAGGGGGTAGTGGGAGGACAGGGGAGTGGGTGGGAGAGGCTATGAGGGGTGAGGGGGTAGTGGGAGGACAGGGGAGTGGGTGGGAGAGGCTATGAGGGGTGAAGGGGTAGTGGGAGGACAAGTTAGTGGGTGGGAGAGGCTATGGGGGGTGAAGGGGTAGTGGGAGGACAAGGTAGTGGCTATGAGGGGTGAAGGGGTAGTGAGAGGACAGGGTAGTGGGTGGGAGAGGCTATAATGGGTGAAGGGGTAGTGGGAGGACAGGGGAGTGGGTGGGGGAGGTTATGGGGGGTGAAGGGGTAGTGGGAGGACAGGGGAGTGGGTGGGAGAGGGTATGGGGGGTGAAGGGGTAGTGGGAGGACAGGGGAGTGGGTGGGGGAGGTTATGGGGGTGAAGGGGTAGTGGGAGGACAGGGGAGTGGGTGGGAGAGGGAATGGGGGGTGAAGGGGTAGTGGGAGGACAAGGTAGTGGCTATGAGGGGTGAAGGGGTAGTGGGAGGACAGGGGAGTGGGTGGGAGAGGCTATGAGGGGTGAAGGGGTAGTGGGAGGACAGGGGAGTTGGTGGGAGAGGCTATGAGGGGTGAAGGGGTAGTGGGAGGACAGGGGAGTGGGTGGGGGAGGTTATGGGGGGTGAAGGGGTAGTGGGAGGACAGGAGAGTGGGTGGGGGAGGTTATGGGGGGTGAAGGGGTAGTGGGAGGACAGGGGAGTGGGTGGGAGAGGCTATGAGGGGTGAAGGGGTAGTGGGAGGACAGGGGAGTTGGTGGGAGAGGCTATGAGGGGTGAAGGGGTAGTGGGAGGACAGGGGAGTGGGTGGGAGAGGCTATGAGGGGTGAAGGGGTAGTGGGAGGACAGGGGAGTTGGTGGGAGAGGCTATGAGGGGTGAAGGGGTAGTGGGAGGACAGGGGAGTGGGTGGGAGAGGCTATGAGGGGTGAAGGGGTAGTGGGAGGACAGGGTAGTGGGTGGGAGAGGCTATGAGGGGTGAAGGGGTAGTGGGAGGACAGGGGAGTGGGTGGGAGAGGGTATGAGGGGTGAAGGGGTAGTGGGAGGACAGGGGAGTGGGAGGGAGCCATGAATGAGGGAGGGAAAGTGAGAAAGAAAAGTAGTGGATACAAGTCCAGCCAGCCTCAGCTGTGATGACAGCCTCCAGTTCCCTGCTTTAAAAATGGCAGCCTATCTGTGTCTCCAAACAGGCTACACCCCCCCCCCCCCCCCCCCCCCCCCCCAGTGAGAGGAGGACAGTGAAATCAGGAAGAAAACAGACCCTTGTGTGATATTTCCATGTATTTTTAATACGTTTGCTTAAAATGTCCGAACTTGTTATTGCTTTATCATTATGGGGTATTGTGTTTAGATTGATGTGGGGGTGGAGAACAAATGACTACATTTTAAGGCTGTAATGTAACAAAATGTGGAGAAAAAAAAATGTATTCCAACATTTATTACAAATTGCCCCCCCCCCCCCCCCCCCCCCCCCACACACATCAATCTACACACAATATCCATTATGACAAAGCAAAAACACAATTAAGACATTTTATCAAAATGTATTAAAAATAAATAACACATTGCCATCAGTATTTCAGACTCTTTTACTAAGGACTTTGTTGAAGCACCTTTGGCAGCAATTACATCCTCAAATCTTCTTGGGTACGACGCTACAAGCTTGTCACAGCTGTAGTTAAGGGAGTTTCTCCCATTCTTCTCTGCAGATCCTCTCAAGCTCTGTCAGGTTGGATGGGGAGTGTCGCTGCACAGCTAGTTTTAGGTCTCTCTAGAGATGTTTGATCGGGGTTCAAGTCCGGGCTCTGGCAAGGCCACTCAAGGACATTCAGAGACTTGTCCTGGAGCCAATTCTGCACTGGCTGTGCACTTCGGGTCGTTGTCCTGTTGTAAGGTTAACCTTTGCCCCAGGCTGAGGTCTTGAGCAGGTTTTCATTAAGGATCTCTGTACTTTTCTCAGTTAATCTTTCCCTCGATCCAGACTAGTCACTCAGTCTCTTCCGCTTAAAAACAATGCCAATTTTCCTCCAGATGTGACACTTGGGCATTCAGGGCAAAGAGTTCAATCTTGGTTTCATCAGATAAACTTGTTTCTCAGGGTCTGAGATTCTTTAGGTGCCTTTTAGCAAACTCCAAGTGGGCAGTCATTTGCCTTTTACTGAGGAGTGGCTTCCATCTGGTCACTCTACCATTAAGGCATGATTGGTGGAGTGCTGCAGAGATGGTTGTCTTTCTGGAAGGTTCTTCCATCTCCAACAAAGGAACTCTATAGCTCTGTCAGAGTGACCATTGGATTCTTGGTCACCTCCCTGACCAAGGCCCTTCTCCCCCGATTGCTCAGTTTGGCCGGGCGACCAGCTCTAGGAAGAGTGTTGGAGGTTCCAAACTTCTTCCATTTAAGAATGATGGAGGCCACTGTGTTCTTGGGGGCCATCAATGATGCAGAAACATTTTGTTTTCGCATAGCAAAGGGTCTGAATACTTATTTAAACACGCTATTTTTTATTTTTAATACAAAACATTAATGAAAACCTGTTTTCATTGTGATTATGGGGAATATTGATGAGGAAATGTTATTTAATACATTTACAGACTAATTTTAAAACGTAACAAAATGGGGAACTGAAGGGGTCTGAATCCCCGCTGGTTTCCTTCATCAGACCCGTTGAGCAGCCAATCAGATCTGCTCTCCATCGCAATGGATGACGGCCTCAATATTCTAAAGACACGTGTTCCACAGAGACGTGCAGGGGGACGGAGGGGGACGGGGACGGAGGGGGACAGAGGGGAGGGGGACGGAGGGGAGGGAGGGGAGGGGGACAGAGGGGAGGGGGACGGAGGGGAGGGAGGGGAGGGGGACGGAGGGGAGGGAGGGGGACAGAGGGGAGGGGGACGGAGGGGAGGGAGGGGAGGGGGACGGAGGGGAGGGAGGGGAGGGGGACGGAGGGGAGGGAGGGGAGGGGGACCGAGGGGAGGGAGGGGACCGAGGGGAGGGAGGGGACCGAGGGGAGGGAGGGAACGGAGGTGAGGGGGAGGACCAGTGAAGGGGAAAAGTTGTTTTGAAAAAGGAGTCCGAGTCGTTGCTTTGGATTGGGTGACTATGGCCCTGAAATAATGTGTCAGAGCCCTGCGTCGCTGCCTGAGCAACACGGTGGCAGACGTAGGGAGACAGGGAAAAGACATGTCTGTATAGAGAAGGAATGTCGACAAGACACCTTCAAGTTACATATGGTTTGGCATCATTCATTCAGGATACAAGTAGAATACAAAATCTGAGCTGCGCCACAGAACAGGTAATTGCCACTGTCCAATCGGATTAGCATGTACCATGCGATCATAGGCTGTGTCCCAAATAGAACCCTACTCCCATACAGGCTATAGTCCTCTATAAAGGGAGCATGGCGCCGTGTAGGACTCACCCACGGTCGTGTATGATGGACAGGGAGAAGGGCACAAGATGAGACTGAAGGGCAGATATGAAGAGGGGAACCCCTTCAGGTTCCTTTCCGTCCTCCCGGGTGAGACGGTCAAGTAAGTGATAGGCTGAGCTACGGCCGGAGGCCAATTCCCTGCTCCCATTACAGACACAAGGACCATTCAGGAGCACGACTTTTTAAAATAAATAAAGGTCATACGAGGCTATCACACATCACTCAGCTCACATTGATTCAATCATTCCAGCCTGGTGAAGGGTAATATCTATTGAGCCCATTGACCTAGTCTTTCATTCTCTTGCTACCTTTGTCATCTTTATCCATCATATATTTCTGTCTTGATTATGGCATCAGTCGAATGGTGATCCAGTGACAGTAGCTAGCACTAAGGAACGGGAGACGGGGGGAGGGGAAGTTGGCTAACTGTCTGGATGGCTGTAGAGCCAGACCCATAGGAGGACGGTGGCTAACTGTCTGGATTGGCTGTAGAGCCAGACCCATAGGAGGACGGTGGCTAACTGTCTGGATGGCTGTAGAGCCACACCCATAGGAGGACGGTGGCTAACTGTCTGGATGGCTGTAGAGCCACACCCATAGGAGGACGGTGGCTAACTGTGGCTGTGGATGCAGAGCCAGACCCATAGAAGGACGGTGGCTAACTGTGGCTGTGGAAGCAGAGCCAGACCCATAGAAGGAAGGTGGCTAACTGTGGCTGTGGATGCAGAGCCAGACCCATAGAAGGACGGTGGCTAACTGTGGCTGTGGATGCAGAGCCAGACCCATAGGAGGACGGTGGCTAACTGTGGATGCAGAGCCAGACCCATAGAAGGAAGGTGGCTAACTGTGGCTGTGGATGCAGAGCCAGACCCATAGAAGGACGGTGGCTAACTGTGGCTGTGGATGCAGAGCCAGACCCATAGAAGGAAGGTGGCTAACTGTGGCTGTGGATGCAGAGCCAGACCCATAGAAGGAAGGTGGCTAACTGTGGCTGTGGATGCAGAGCCAGACCCATAGAAGGACAGTGGCTAACTGTGGCTGTGGATGCAGAGCCAGACCCATAGGAGGACGGTGGCTAACTGTGGATGCAGAGCCAGACCCATAGAAGGACGGTGGCTAACTGTGGCTGTGGATGCAGAGCCAGACCCATAGAAGGACGGTGGCTAACTGTGGCTGTGGATGCAGAGCCAGACCCATAGGAGGACGGTGGCTAACTGTGGATGCAGAGCCAGACCCATAGAAGGATAGTGGATAACTGTGGCTGTGGATGCAGAGCCAGACCCATAGGAGGACGGTGGCTAACTGTGGATGCAGAGCCAGACCCATAGAAGGACGGTGGCTAACTGTGGCTGTGGATGCAGAGCCAGACCCATAGAAGGACGGTGGCTAACTGTGGCTGTGGCTGCAGAGCCAGACCCATAGGAGGACGGTGGCTAACTGTGGATGCAGAGCCAGACCCATAGAAGGATAGTGGATAACTGTGGCTGTGGATGCAGAGCCAGACCCATAGGAGGACGGTGGCTAACTGTGGATGCAGAGCCAGACCCATAGGAGGATAGTGGATAACTGTGGCTGTGGATGCAGAGCCAGACCCATAGAAGGGCGGTGGCTAACTGTGGCTGTGGATGCAGAGCCAGACCCATAGGAGGACGGTGGCTAACTGTGGCTGTGGATGCAGAGCCAGACCCATAGGAGGACGGTGGCTAACTGTGGATGCAGAGCCAGACCCATAGGAGGACGGTGGCTAACTGTGGCTGTGGATGCAGAGCCAGACCCAGGACTGAGTGACGTAGACTCCAGACAAACATCAGGCTACACTACACAGTGACTGCAGCAGGTGTAAAGGCGACCATGAAAACAAAACAAACTCTAATATCCCTAACTGGGGGTGAGATTGACTGATTTCTTTAATGAAGTAAAGAGGATTCAAACCATCAATGTGTCCAAGACTTGACCGCCTGGTCGGAGAGGTTGGAGCAGAGAGGAGAGGAGAAGACGTGATACTCTGGTTGGAGCAGAGAGGAGAGGAGAAGACGTGATACTCTGGTTGGAGCAGAGAGGAGAGGAGAAGACGTGATACTCTGGTTGGAGCAGAGAGGAGAGGAGAAGACGTGATACTCTGGTTGGAGCAGAGAGGAGAGGAGAAGATGTGATACTCTGGTTGGAGCAGAGAAGACATGATACTCTGGTTGGAGCAGTGAGGAGAGAAGACATGATACTCTGGTTGGAGCAGAGAGGAGAGAAGACATGATACTCTGGTTGGAGCAGAGAGGAGAGAAGACATGACCGTCTGGTTGGAGCAGAGATGAGACACTAGACATCCTACGTCATTTGTAACAGCGAAAGGAGGACTGTTATCAAAGGCCTTTTCGTAAAAACAAGGATTTTTCTGCCCTT
This sequence comes from Oncorhynchus mykiss, assembly GCF_013265735.2. Classification (NCBI taxonomy): domain Eukaryota; kingdom Metazoa; phylum Chordata; class Actinopteri; order Salmoniformes; family Salmonidae; genus Oncorhynchus; species Oncorhynchus mykiss. The sequence goes on along the minus strand of NC_050571.1, from coordinate 4,543,400 downwards.
GAGTTTATTTTCTCTCGGGTCGCCTTAGTCCAAACAGTGTAAAAACTTTTCAATTACTTGTTGGGTTGGAGAAACGCTTTCAGTGTAAACTTAAAATGACTAAAACCAGAAAAAAAATTACACACATATAGACTAAACAAAAATGTAAAAGTAACATTCAAAAATGTCTAAGATTTTACTGAATTACATTTCATATATGGAAATCAGTCAATTAAAATAAATTCATTAGGCCCTAATCTATGGATTTCACATGACTGGGAATACAGATCCGTCCGTATGTGTTGGTCACAAACACCGTCAAAAAAAATAAAATAAATAGGGGCATGGATGAGAAAACCAGTCAGTATCTGGTGTGACAACCATTTGGATATGGGCGCCAACTGGAACACACTGTCGTACACGGCGATCCAGAGCATCCCAAACATGCTTATTTAACATCTGAACCAAAAAGGTCCAAAAGCCCAAGCAGCAACAAACACCAGAAAAATAGAACAAAGATGGTAGATAGCTGATATGAAATAAGACATTATTGCAGCATACGAGGAAAAACACATATTCCACTGTTCAATTACTGGGAGGAGAGGGGGGGGGGGGGGGAAGAAAGGGAAAGAGAACAGATTAAGAGAGAGTGTGTCAGAGCGGTTGACAGACATCGCCTGAATCTCAAAACCATACACTTGGCCCCTGAAGGGCTCTTCACAGTGATTTCACAGTGGCTGTGTAGTCTTTAAGCCCTTTATCGAGTGGCCCCTTGTTGTTGTGTTCGATAGTGATCACTCAAGCCTGCAAAGTGTTTTAGCCTAAATTTATATTGACACTACACACACACACACTCAACATCCCAACTGCCACTTGTCAATATTCAAAAATTCTAAATCCATTTGCGTGCCTCGTCTCTTTACCGCAACAGGTCTTATAGTCTGACACACTCATTATGAAGCAAGGGCAAAATGGGGCAGACACGTAATCAGACAGACAGTGATAAAGTTGTTTAAAAAAAACAACTACTCCTGCAATAAATATGCGCAAGTACACCGGAGTACACTAAACATTAGGAACACCATACCTCGGTAATAAAAGGCACTTCAATCTTTTGTCTTGCCCATTCACATTCTGAACGGTGTTAATTAAGGAATGTTTTAAGGAATAAAATGCATTTAAAAAAAATGTAACCCGTCTCCTCCCCTTTATCTACATTGATTGACGTGGCTTTAACAAGTGACATCAATAAGGGATCATATCTTTCACCTGGTCAGTGTCATCCTCTTAATGTTCTGTATACTCCGTGTATATCGGTCGCCCAGTGATTTCAGTGAGCTGGGTTTTAGCCCGGTGTAGCCTGCTAGCTAGCTTCACTGACAAACACAGGGATGGCATTGTGGCTAGCGTTACCTAAGGATGTTGGGACACTGCACTGAAATACATCACGTTAGGCTAGTTTGATCGCCTGCTGATAAGAGTTGCACTGAAATACATCACGTAGCTCGTCACGTTAGGCTAGTTTGACCGCCCGCTGATAAGAGTTGTAGACGTGTTCGCAGCAGTCAGTCCGGACTTCAGTAGCACCAATCACTACGTTGTAACGTTGGGTCAGCTGAACACGCAACAATGTACCGACTTGGAAGCTACTTCATTAAAACGTGTTCATTGGGATAAAATTAGGTTTCTACAGTAGCTAGCTAAGTAGCTAGCTTACAGAAGGAGCATTGTGTTGCACCAGCTGGTTGGTTTGTTAGCTTCTCTAAACGTTTCATATGAAGTGACTGGCTCAGGCTCAGCTAGCAAGTTAAATGTTTTTGTGAACATGATCAAACTTCAAAACATTTAAAAAAGGTAGATGTAGATCGAGATGTGAAATATCGCCACTAAAACTACGAAATTAAACTTTAAATAAATTTGATTTCTTGATATATTCTGAGTATTGAAAGGGTGACGTAGCAGTGATTTGTTGCTAGGTAACTAGGATGCCCACTCGATAACAAGGCTTCCGAAGGGCACAGTGGAGACCCGGCAACTAGCGATTGACTTGTGAACAGCTCATATCGAGTGAACAAAGTCGCTCTGCCACAACAGTCGGGTCTTTCCAGATCTTTAGTTGTTCCCTCGGGGAGCATAGCTACAGCAGACAGACAGACAACTTTCTACCTTCTCATTATGGAAATACACTACCACTGCATTTAAAAAGGATTCGCAGAGAGAGAGAGAGAGAGAGAGATCCTACCTGGGTTACATGGGAACATCAGACACTAGGGTAACGTCACTCCTGATGAGGCCGAACTTTCTCCAGACAGCAAACTGTTGGAACGGTTGTCCATGCATTACAATCTAGAGACTCGCAGTGACATAAAAAGTCTAGACCAGAGTATGTGACGGAGCTGGAGCAGAGCTTCCCCAACTTGACTGGAGCACAGAGCAAGTTTCCTAAAGGTTGGAGCGTCAATGTCGCTTCAGTATCGCTCACTTCACGAGCTCAGGGCATGACATAGCCCAGCATGCATCTGTAAGCTACTTGTGTGCTGCCATAGCCCCTTGCTAAAGCTACTGTCAGGGAGTTCCCTAAATATGTTTCATAAAGAAACTGATCAAATATACAGCTGCTAAAATCAAGGTGATTTACAAAGATGACGACCAAGACTGAGTGCAGGGATTTAGTGTTCACAACTACAGAATCATTGTGGAATCTGAAAAGACACATAGCATGATATACTACGTGCACATGCTAACAGAAAGGAACGAGGTGGGTAGCTAGCTAAGTGTGTCATCTATTAGGCTACCATTGATCTGGTTCCAATAGGCCTGACATAACCATATCAAAACATAAAACTCCTTGAGAGGTCATTTTGACAAAACCTTAAGGCCCACTTAAATTAAAAAATAACCTCCGCTGCTGGCCTGCTCTCCAGACACCGCGCCGAGAAGGGCCCGCTCTCCGGACACCGCGCCGAAAAGGGCCGGCTCTCCGGACACCGCGCCGAGAGGGCCCGCTCTCCGGACACCGCGCCGAGAAGGGCCCGCTCTCCGGACACCGTGCCTGGAGAGGGCCCGCTCTCCGGACACCGTGCCTGGAGAGGGCCCGCTCTCCGGACACCGTGCCTGGAGAGGGCCCGCTCTCCGGACACCGTGCCTGGAGAGGGCCCGCTCTCCGGACACCGTGCCTGGAGAGGGCCCGCTCTCCGGACACCGTGCCTGGAGAGGGCCCGCTCTCCGGACACCGTGCCTGGAGAGGGCCCGCTCTCCGGACACCGCGCCGAGAGGGCCCGCTCTCCGGACACCGCGCCGAGAAGGGCCCGCTCTCCGGACACCGTGCCTGGAGAGGGCCCGCTCTCCGGACACCGTGCCTGGAGAGGGCCCGCTCTCCGGACACCGTGCCTGGAGAGGGCCCGCTCTCCGGACACCGTGCCTGGAGAGGGCCCGCTCTCCGGACACCGTGCCTGGAGAGGGCCCGCTCTCCGGACACCGTGCCTGGAGAGGGCCCGCTCTCCGGACACCGTGCCTGGAGAGGGCCCGCTCTCCGGACACCGTGCCTGGAGAGGGCCCGCTCTCCGGACACCGTGCCTGGAGAGGGCCCGCTCTCCGGACACCGTGCCTGGAGAGGGCCCGCTCTCCGGACACCGTGCCTGGAGAGGGCCCGCTCTCCGGACACCGTGCCTGGAGAGGGCCCGCTCTCCGGACACCGTGCCTGGAGAGGGCCCGCTCTCCGGACACCGTGCCTGGAGAGGGCCCGCTCTCCGGACACCGTGCCTGGAGAGGGCCCGCTCTCCGGACACCGTGCCTGGAGAGGGCCCGCTCTCCGGACACCGTGCCTGGAGAGGGCCCGCTCTCCGGACACCGTGCCTGGAGAGGGCCCGCTCTCCGGACACCGTGCCTGGAGAGGGCCCGCTCTCCGGACACCGTGCCTGGAGAGGGCCCGCTCTCCGGACACCGTGCCTGGAGAGGGCCCGCTCTCCGGACACCGTGCCGAGAGGGCCCGCTCTCCGGACACCGTGCCGAGAGGGCCCGCTCTCCGGACACCGTGCCGAGAGGGCCCGCTCTCCGGACACCGTGCCGAGAGGGCCCGCTCTCCGGACACCGTGCCGAGAGGGCCCGCTCTCCGGACACCGTGCCGAGAGGGCCCGCTCTCCAGACACCGTGCCGAGAGGGCCCGCTCTCCAGACACCGTGCCGAGAGGGCCCGCTCTCCAGACACCGTGCCGAGAGGGCCCGCTCTCCAGACACCGTGCCGAGAGGGCCCGCTCTCCAGACACCGTGCCGAGAGGGCCCGCTCTCCAGACACCGTGCCGAAGGGGCCCGCTCTCCAGACACCGTGCCGAGAGGGCCCGCTCTCCAGACACCGTGCCGAGAGGGCCCGCTCTCCAGACACCGTGCCGAGAGGGCCCGCTCTCCAGACACCGTGCCGAGAGGGCCCGCTCTCCAGACACCGTGCCGAGAGGGCCTGCTCCACTGCTGGCCTGCTCTCCAGACACCGTCACATGAGCCTGAAGCCATAGACTATGACAAAACCTGTGTTTCTAAAAGTGAATTCAAACCTAAGGCATTTTGTTTAATTTAATTCTAAGTCAAAGCTTACATACTCAATTCATAGACTAATGAATTAATACAATGAAATATTTAAAAATTCTGAGCACTTATTTTCCTGCCAGCCTAGTGTGATGCACTCCCAAATGCATAACAATGTATTTCTTTGTAGGCTATACCATTGAAACAGGTTGGAATAATGGGTCAAAACATGTTGATACAACAGTAGCTAAGATGGGGAGGAGTCTGTCCATAATAAAGCGCTGCTCTACCTTCTTAACAACACTATCAACAAGGCAGGTCCTACAGGCCCTAGTTTCTACCTTCTTAACAACACTATCAACAAGGCAGGTCCTACAGGCCCTAGTTTCTACCTTCTTAACAACACTATCAACAAGACAGGTCCTACAGGCCCTAGTTTATACCTTCTTAACAGCACTACCAACAAGGCAGGTCCTACAGGCCCTAGTTTATACCTTCTTAACAGCACTACCAACAAGGCAGGTCCCACAGGCCCTAGTTTCTACCTTCTTAACAACACTATCAACAAGGCAGGTCCTACAGGCCCTAGTTTCTACCTTCTTAACAACACTATCAACAAGGCAGGTCCTACAGGCCCTAGTTTCTAGCTTCTTAACAACACTATCAACAAGGCAGGTCCTAGAGGCCCTAGTTTCTACCTTCTTAACAACACGGCAGGTCCTACAGGCCCTAGTTTCTACCTTCTTAACAGCACTATCAACAAGGCAGGTCCTACAGGCCCTAGTTTCTACCCTAGTTTCTACCTTCTTAACAACACCATCAACAAGGCAGGTCCTACAGGCCCTAGTTTCTACCTTTTTAACAACACCATCAACAAGGCAGGTCCTACAGGCCCTAGTTTCTACCTTTTTAACAACACCATCAACAAGGCAGGTCCTACAGGCCCTAGTTTCTACCTTCTTAACAGCACTACCAACAAGGCAGGTCCTACAGGCCCTAGTTTCTACCTTCTTAACAGCACTACCAACAAGGCAGGTCCTACAGGCCCTAGTTTCTACCTTCTTAACAACACTACCAACAAGGCAGGTCCTACAGGCCCTAGTTTCTACCTTCTTAACAGCACACCAACAAGGCAGGTCCTACTGGTTCTAGTTTCTACCTTAACAACACTACCAACAAGGCAGGTCCTACAGGTGCTAGTTTTGTCACACCTGGACTACTGTTCAGTCGTGTGGTCAGGTGCCACAATGTTTCTCTCTCTCTATGTTCTCAGGTCTCCTCCCCATCCCAGGCCAGTGTCACACAGACATGAACACATTTCCTATTTTTCCTATACAAACATGTAGAAGCATTTATCAAGCGATTAGCGAACAAGAAATTCTTGGCCTCACAATAAATTGTCCCCCTGAAATCTATTAATCATTCACTAGACCCCATTATTCTCCCAGAATGATAAATACACCATTTTAGTCCTAGCCTAGATTGGGTTCATTTAGTGTTTTCTTAGACAAAAACATGGTCTCTGATATCAACATTGTTTAGTGCATTTATGCTGGCTTGTGTGTTAAGGCTGGTTAAGGGGTAGAAGAGTTGAGAAAGGAATGTCTGGTAATCTCGAAGGGTTCTGGAAGGTTGTGTTCCAGAATGCTAGTGGAGATGGTTTAAAGATAACGGATTCTGATTCCATGGGTTTTCATCCCACCTGTCTATCAGGTAGGTGCAGCACTTGGATTTACTAGGGATCCCTCAACATGTTTTGAACATGACAGTTTACAATGTATTATTTTGGTGTTATACATGTAGAGCAGAATTAGGCCGATAACCCGCTAATTATCAAAATCCAGAAAAGAGCCGTTAAATTCTACAACCACCTAAAAGGAAGCGATTCCCAAACCTTCCATAACAAAGCCATCACCTACAGAGAGATGAACCTGGAGAAGAGTCCCCTAACTAAGCAAGCTGGTCCTAGGGCCCTTGTTCACAAACACACCCCACAGAGACCCAGGATAGCAGCACAATTACACCCAACCAAATCATGAGAAAACAAAAAAGATAATTACTTGACACATTGGAAAGAATTAACAAAAAAACAGAGCAAACTAGAATGCTGTTTGGCCCTAAACAGAGAGTACACAGTGGCAGAATACCTGACCACTGTGACTGACCCAAACTTAAGGAAAGCTTTGACTATGTACAGACTCAGTGAGCATAGCCTTGCTATTGAGAAAGGCCGCCGTAGGCAGACATGACTCTCAAGAGAAGACAGGCTATGTGCAGACTGCCCACAAAATGAGGTGGAAACTGAGCTGCACTTCCTAACCTCCTGCCAAATGAATGACCAGAGAGACACATATTTCCCTAAGATTACACAGATCCAAAGCATACGAAAAAACAAACCCAATATCGATAAACTCCCATATCTACTGGGTGAAATACCAGTGTGCCATCACAGCAGCAAGATTTGTGACCTGTTGCCACGAGGGCAACCAGTGGTTGTAAATACAACCAATATTTATGTTAATTTATTTTTGTACATCGTTACAACAACGTCTTTTCCTTCAGAGCTTTTGTGAGTTTAATGTTTATTTATTTCATTTTTGTTTACGATCTCATTCACTTGCTTTGGAAATGTAAACATATGTTCCCCATGCCAATAAAGTCCTTGACTATTGAATTGAGAGATGGAGGAGAGGTGAAAGAGCAACTGTGTGTGAATTTGATTACTGGTACATTGCCTCGAGGGGAGAGATGGGTAGAGGACTAGAGATAGAGAAGATGAAGGAAGAGCAAGAGAGAGGAGACTCCTCTACCTGTCTATGTAGTGAGTTAGTATCAGAACGGAGAGAAGAAGAGACTTACATTGCCCATGTACTCAGACAGCAGGTCCTGCAGAGCCTGACGGACAGAGTTGCACTCGGCCACGATGCGCTCGCGCCGGTCGTCGCGGGTACAGGACGAGTCGGCCATGAGGGCGGCGCCACTGATGATGCTCTCCAAGCGCTCCTCCAGAGACGGGCGGAAACGCTCCTCGCTAAACGCCAGGGGGTCCACGATGATCTGCTTCTGTTGAGTTACAAAACAGAGCGAGAGTTACAAAACAGAGCGAGAGAGAAAGACGAGATGGGCGAGAGAGACAGAAAGAGGGCGAGAGAGACAGAGAGGGCGAGAGAGACAAAGAGGGCGAGAGAGACAGAGAGGGCGAGAGAGACAGAGAGGGCGAGAGAGACAGAGAGGGCGAGAGAGACAGAGAGGGCGAGAGAGACAGAGAGGGCGAGAGAGACAGAGAGGGCGAGAGAGACAGAGAGGGCGAGAGAGACAGAGAGGGCGAGAGAGACAGAGAGGGCGAGAGAGACAGAGAGGGCGAGAGAGACAGAGAGGGCGAGAGAGAGAGAGGGCGAGAGAGACAGAGAGGGCGAGAGAGACAGAGAGGGCGAGAGAGACAGAGAGGGCGAGAGAGACAGAGAGGGCGAGAGAGACAGAGAGGGCGAGAGAGACAGAGAGGGCGAGAGAGACAGAGAGGGCGAGAGAGACAGAGAGGGCGAGAGAGACAGAGAGGGCGAGAGAGACAGAGAGGGCGAGAGAGACAGAGAGGGCGAGAGAGACAGAGAGGGCGAGAGAGACAGAGAGGGCGAGAGAGACAGAGAGGGCGAGAGAGACAGAGAGGGCGAGAGAGACAGAGAGGGCGAGAGAGACAGAGAGGGCGAGAGAGACAGAGAGGGCGAGAGAGACAGAGAGGGCGAGAGAGACAGAGAGGGCGAGAGAGACAGAGAGGGCGAGAGAGACAGAGAGGGCGAGAGAGACAGAGGGCGAGAGAGACAGAGGGCGAGAGAGACAGAGGGCGAGAGAGACAGAGGGCGAGAGAGACAGAGAGGGCGAGAGAGACAGAGAGGGCGAGAGAGACAGAGAGGGCGAGAGAGACAGAGAGGGCGAGAGAGACAGAGAGGGCGAGAGAGACAGAGAGGGCGAGAGAGACAGAGAGGGCGAGAGAGACAGAGAGGGCGAGAGAGACAGAGAGGGCGAGAGAGACAGAGAGGGCGAGAGAGAGAGGGCGAGAGTTAGAAAACAGAGCGAGCGAGAAAGACGAGATGGGCGAGAGAGGACAGACCTGTTAACCCTGAAGGGAAGTTTGACGTCTAAACTGTCTGTCTTTTCAAAGACCCAGAAGCCTCACAGACCAAGACGACCAATACCTATATAGTTAGGCCACATCCCAAATAGCACCCTACTCCCAAGGTAGTGCACTCCCTTTGGACCAGGGCACATAGGCCTCTGGTCAAAAGTAGTGCCCTATTCAGGTAATAGGCTGCCATTTGGGATGCCATCTTAGTGTGAGGACCAGAGGTACAGGGGAGAGAACGAGCGAGAGAGAGAGAGAGGGGTCACATCTGTCTGACATGGAGAAGACAACAAAACAGCTACTGTGGTGGATGGGTTGAGTTTTCACCTCGCTATGTCCCATCCTACCCTGGAGGTCACAAGTACTGCTGCTGTTCTGTTCTACCTGAACTGCATCCCCTGTGTGTCCCATGTCTAAACCAATCCCTGATTAGAGGGGAAGAATAACATTTAAAATTAAAAAGCAGTGGAACTATTTATATGGTGCAATCTAGGGCTCCCGACCGCCGAGTGACCCTGGGTCTCCCGACCGCCGAGTGACCCTGGGTCTCCCGACCGCCGAGTGACCCTGGGGCTCCCGACCGCCGAGTGACCCTGGGGCTCCCGACCGCCGAGTGACCCTGGGGCTCCCGACCGCCGAGTGACCCTGGGGCTCCCGACCGCCGAGTGAACCTGGGGCTCCCGACCACCGAGTGACCCTGGGGCTCCCGACCACCGAGTGACCCTGGGGCTCCCGACCACCGAGTGACCCTGGGGCTCCCGACCACCGAGTGACCCTGGGGCTCCCGACCACCGAGTGACCCAGAGGAGACCGGTTAAAGAAGGATTTTTAAGCTTTTTTTGTAGAGTCCATGCCCCGATGAAATGAGACTTCTGAAGGCACTGATCATTTTACTCGGAGTAGAAAGACGGACATAGCCAGAGCAAATGTACTAGCTATCAATAGTTGTCTTAGTGACATTCTATTGAAATGTTTACTTGCATAGTGGTGTCTTTCGTGAAGACGTGACTAGCTAGCTAGGTAAACAATGAAACATAATCCCAACTCATGACATTACTGGCTTGCATGAATGTGCAGGTTGCTGACCAACCAGATTGTGTTGGCAAGCTCAAAAAAAGTTCACGTTCAAACGTCTCTCCTGTGAAGTACTGACCCGCAACATACGCCTAGTTTCCTAAAACAAGTCATTATATATATATCCATTTTAAATGGAAATCAAATGCTTTATAAAGCACTTTTTACATCAGCAGATGTCAATATAGGCCTCACATACCATACTATATTATACAGCCTATTTATACGCTTACATCTGTAAATACTAACAAAATTGCTAAATTACAAGCCGAGTTGGTTTGCCACAGAAAAGAGAGCAACCATCTGTAGATACGAATTCAATTGATAAATTACGAGCCTAGTTGGTTTAGTCATTGAAAATAACAGTAATCTTCCCGCTAGCCATGATAGGCTGAGATAATGAGTGGGCTGGACATGCCGAGAGATGAGTTCTGATTGGTCCATGTAGCACGTTTCTGTCTATAATATGAGCTGGTCAGTATGTGTAGTTAATCCTTTCCAACGCAGCTTTTAATAAAGATATTACGTTGAGGATTCAGTGTTTTAGCAGGCTAATGTTTTCAAGAAACAAATCTTATAACCTCTCTTCAACCTCTCAACAAAACTAGCCCCTGTTCATCATTGCCAAGAATGTCAGCCTTTATTTTGTTTTTTTTGCAAGCTCTATTCTGAGCCAAGATTATGATTTGTTTAGTTTTTGGACTGTTAGGTTTGAATTTGTAAACGCTCTCCCCTTTCCCGGACGACCGAGGTTTGAAATCAGTGGAGTATGAGAGCCAAGGACAGAGTAAACACCCATCTCCGGATGTATAGTTATCACGTCCATATTAATTTTGGTATTATTATATTTTTGTACAGTAACGTTTCTAGTGCAGAGACTCAATAGGGAATTGCATAGGATCGTTAATGGAGGCAATACTGTATTAACACAGCTATCCCACGACCAAGTTTAAATGTTTAACATTTAACTGTCATTTTCCAATACAGTCTGTTACAAAGAGGCTATATCACATCAACTGATATGAGGGGAACATAAGAGGTTTCAGATTGTCGAGTGAGAGGGGACAGGAGTAATTTCAGTGCCAGACGAGTCTGAATATCAACTCAGCAAAAAATAAAACACAAAAAAAACTGTTTATTTTCAGCAAACTTAACATGAGTAAATATTTGTATGAACATAAGATTCAACAGACAAACTGAACAAGTTCCACAGACATGTGACTGACAGAAACGGAATAATGTGTCCCTGAACAAAAAGGGGGTCAAAATCAAAAGTAACAGTCAGTATCTGGTGTGGCCACCAGCTGCATTAAGTACTGCAGTGCATCTCCTCCTCATGGACTGCAACAGATGTGCCAGTTCTTGCTGTGAGATGTTACCCTACTCTTCCACCAAGGCACCTGCAAGTTCCCAGACATTATTGGGGGGGGAATGGCCCTAGCCCTCACCCTCCGATCCAACAGGTCCCAGACGTGCTCAATGGGATTGAGATACGGGCTCTTCGCTGGCCATGGCAGAACACTGACATTCCTGTCTTGCAGGAAATCACGCACAAAACCAGCAGTATGGCTGGTTGAATTGTCATGCTGGAGGGTCATGTCAGGATGAGCCTGCAGGAAGGATACCGCATGAGGGAGGAGGATGTCTTCCCTGTAACGCACAGCGTTGAGATTGCCTGCAATGACAACAAGCTCAGTCCGATGATGCTGTGACACACCGCCCCCAGACCATGACGGACCCTCCACCTCGGTCCCGCTCCAGAGTACAGGCCTCGGTAAATGCGAATCCGACCATCACCCCTGGTGAGACAAAACCGTGACTCGTCAGTGAAGAGCACTTTTTGCCAGTCCTGTCTGGTCCAGCAACGGTGGGTCTGTGCCCATAGGCGACGTTGTTGCCGGTGATGTCTGGTAAGGACCTGCCATACAACAGGCCTACAACCCCTCAGTCCCTCTTAGCCTATTGCGGACAGTCTGAGCACTGGTGGAGGGATTGCGCATTTCTGGTGTAACTTGGGCAGTTGCTGTTGCCATCCTGTACCTGTCCCGCAGGTGTGATGTTCAGATGTACCGATCCTGTGCAGGTGTTGTTACACGTGGTCTGCCACTGTGAGGGTGATCAGCCGTCCATCCTGTCTCCCTGTAGCGCTGTCTTAGGCTTCTCACAGTACGGACATTGCAATTTATTGCCATGGCCACATCTGCAGTCCTCATGCCTCCTTGCATCATGCCTAAGGCACGTTCACGCAGATGAGCATGGACCCTGGGTATCTTTCTTGGTGTTTTTCAGAGTCCGTAGAAAGACATCTTCAATGCCCTTAGTTTTAATATCTGACCTTAATTGCCTACCGTCTGTAAGCTGTTAGTGTCTTAACGACCGTTCCACAGGTGCATGTTCATTCATTGTTTATGGTTCATTGAACAAGCATGGGAAACAGTGTTTAAACCCTTTACGATGAAGATCTGTGAAGATATTTGGATTTTTACGAACTCTCTTTGAAAGACAGGGTCCTGAAAAAGGGACTTTTCTTTTTATGCTGACAGCATATTATTGTTGAGCCATCAGCTTTTCCTTTACAGACCGATACCTTTCATCTGGGCCACTGAGTGGGATCGCCTCTATACTCTTAGAGGGCTCATCCTGTAGTAACATTCTCATATCTTCTGAAATAGTTACATGTGATATGGGGTCAGAGCTGCTCTGAGGAGGTGTGTGGGTGGGAGGGGGGGGGGGGGGGGGGGGGGGTGGTACGTGTGATGTTATGGGGTCAACTGCTCTGGGGGGTTGTTTAGGTGTGATGTTATGGGGTCAGAGCTGCTCTGAGGAGGGGGGGGGGGGGGGGGTGTGATGTTATGGGGTCAGAGCTGCTCTGATAAGGTGGGATTGGGGTTATAAAACAGCTATGTTTTTATCAGCAAAGAAAGGTTTACATAGACCTACACTATGGAGCTGATTTGATTGTCAAGGCATGATTACTTACACAAATCACTTGGTTAAATAGCCTACAGGAAAAAATACAAATGAATATTGTAATGCTATTCTGAAGTCGATATAATGGTTCAGAATTGAACCATGTAGTTTATTTATCAGCTGAATATTAACTGTCGGGGGAAAGACATGTTCAAATAATCCCAGTCACCATGTCCACATGCAACTTAGTGTTTGAATAGTCACTATGTCCACATGCAACTTAACCTGTTAGAGATAGGGGGCAGTATTTTCACTTTGGATGAATAGTCACTATGTCCACATGCAGGTTAATGTTTGAATAGTCACTATGTCCACATGCAACTTAACCTGTTAGAGATAGGGGGCAGTATTTTCACTTTGGATGAATAGTCACTATGTCCACATGCAGGTTAATGTTTGAATAGTCACTATGTCCACATGCAACTTAACCTGTTAGAGATAGGGGGCAGTATTTTCACTTTGGATGAATAGTCACTATGTCCACATGCAGGTTAATGTTTGAATAGTCACTATGTCCACATGCAACTTAACCTGTTAGAGATAGGGGGCAGTATTTTCACTTTGGATGAATAGTCACTATGTCCACATGCAGGTTAATGTTTAAACAGTCACTATGTCCACATGCAGCTTAATGTTTAAACAGTCACTATGTCCACATGCAACGTAATGTTTAAACAGATCCCAGCTTTGCAGAACTGTATGATTCGTTTCTATGTTGTTGTTTTTTTAAATTGGCAACGTTTTACAAAATATTTACTGTAAAATTCACACAATTACACCATTTATATATACCCCAAAATAACATGATTTTGTTAATGCCCGAGGGATTTTTCTTTAGGACATTAAACAAGCAACGATATCATATTGAGTCTGATCTAGCTAATGGTTCACCCATCAGGGTAAACAATGCAGAGAGCCAACCCCACGCTTCAGCCGTGTAGCCGCGATGCTGCCTCAGGCCACAGGTGACCGCACGGCTGTAGCCGCGATGCTGCATCAGGCCACAGGTGACCGCGCTTCAGCCGTGTAGCCGCGATGCTGCATCAGGCCACAGGTGACCGCGCTTCAGCCGTGTAGCCGCGATGCTGCATCAGGCCACAGGTGACCGCGCTTCAGCAGTGTAGCCGCGATGCTGCCTCAGGCCACAGGTGACCGCACGGCTGTAGCCGCGATGCTGCATCAGGCCACAGGTGACCGCGCTTCAGCCGTGTAGCCGCGATGCTGCATCAGGCCACAGGTGACCGCGCTTCAGCCGTTTAGCCGCGATGCTGCATCAGGCCACAGGTGACCGCGCTTCAGCCGTGTAGCCGCGATGCTGCATCAGGCCACAGGTGACCACGCTTCAGCCGTGTAGCCGCGATGCTGCATCAGGCCACAGGTGGCCACGCTTCAGCCCTATAGCCGCGATGCTGCATCAGGCCACAGGTGACCGCGCTTCAGCCGTTTAGCCGCGATGCTGCATCAGGCCACAGGTGACCGCGCTTCAGCCGTTTAGCCGCGATGCTGCATCAGGCCACAGGTGACCGCGCTTCAGCCGTGTAGCCGCGATGCTGCATCAGGCCACAGGTGACCGCGCTTCAGCCGTGTAGCCACGATGCTGCATCAGGCCACAGGTGACCGCACTTCAGCCGTGTAGCCGCGATGCTGCATCAGGCCACAGGTGACCACGCTTCAGCCGTGTAGCCGCGATGCTGCATCAGGCTACAGGTGGCCATATGCTAAAACAGCACACCTGCCTGATAAAAGATATTGCTTTTCATCAACATGATATTGGGTTCATTTCTGGAGGGGAATATGACATTTTAAAATGGGGTTAACACGGGCTACACGTCAACATTGAGTCGGGGATGGTTATATGATCGTTTTCCAAACAAGAAGTCTAAATTAGATTTCATGGCCGGCTATAATATAAAAAGGTACCGGCCCACACTGCAAACAAAATAAAATCACCAACAATTGAAATTCTGCGCGCTTAAAACTTCTTAGGGATTTGATCCCTTTAGCGAGATCAATTCGACAACATCCAAAGGCAGAGCGCGAAATTATTATTATTTTTTTTTATAAATATTTAAACTTTCCTACATTCACAAGTACAATACCCCAAATTAAAGCTTAACTTCTTATGGCTGCAGGGGCAGTATTGAGTAGCTTGGATGAAAAGATGCCCATTGTAAACGGCCTGCTCCTCAGTCTCAGTTGCTAATATATACATATTAGTAGTAGTATTGGATAGAAAACACTCTAAAGTTTCCAAAACTGTCAAAATATTGTCTGAGTATAAACAGAACATTTTGAAAAATGAGCCAGAACGATAACATCGCGTCAAGTGGCCACATGAGTTTTGCTCACGCAACTGAGTTTGGACAGCCATTGCTTTTCTCTCTCCTACTTTTGTTAGCGCGTCTAGTAAACAAATCCAAACTCATGAGGCGCAGGCAGGTCCAGGCGAAAGTTCAGACAAAAAGTTATATAACAGTTCATAGAAACATGTCAAACAATGTACAGAATCAATCTTTAGGATGTTTTTAACATAAATGTTCAATAATGTTCCAACTGGAGAATTCCTTTGTCTTTAGAATTGCAATGGAACACAGGTCGCTCTCACTGCCACACGCGTGATCAGCTCATGGCCTTCTGCCAGACCTCTGGTTGAAACAGCTCTCATTCGCCCCCACTTCACAGTAGAATCCTAAAACAAGGTTCTAAAGACTGTTGACATCTAGTGGAAGCCTTAGGAAGTGCAATTTGACCCCATTTACACTGTATATTAGAAAGGCAATGGGTTGAAAAACTACAAACCTCAGATTTCCCACTTCCTGGTTTGATTTTTTTTCCTCAGGTTTTCACCTGCCATATGAGTTTTGTTATACTCACAGACATCATTCAAACAGTTTTAGAAACTTCCGAGTGTTTTCTATCCAAATCTACTAATAATATGCATATATTAGCTTCTGGGCCTGAGTAGCAGGCAGTTTACTCTGGGCACACTTTTCATCCGAACGTGAAAATGCTGCCCCCTTATCCAAAACAGGTTAACTTGCTTTCCTGTGATCTTGGCCCAGGCCAGTCATTTTCTCAATTCGGGCAAATAGTTTTTACTTGGCCATGAGATACGCCTGTTCTTCTATGTCGATCCAGAGAAAGAAGAGAAATAAAAAAGAGCAGAGTGAGAGAAATAAATCATAACCGGTAACAAAACCCTTTCGTTAGCACCAGTTAAAAACAAATTATTCAGATGTTACAATTCCTGGTTTATTAGCTTAGCCGCCCCCCCCCCACGTCTGACCTCCTCCGTTTGAGTGCCACGTCGCCATGGCAACAGGCTCTCTCTCTCTCTCTCTCTCTCTCTGGGTGTGCGTGTTCGTCTATGACTCACTCCCTGAAAAGTTGCCTCGGCAGTGCTTGAAATTAGGCACCTTGGCCCAGAGAGGGGGAAGTGGTCTGGAATGAAAATGCAGAGACGCTGTGATATTAAATAAGAAAAGCGGTACGGTCACCAGGAAATTACTGATGTACAAGATCTGCAGTGGTGCTGCTGTTGTTGTTATGATGCTAATAACCCGCTGCTTCTGCTCTCATCTCACGTGTCCTCTTCATCTTTCATGTATCTGTCTCTCACACACACACACACCATCTGTCTGTGTTATGGAGCCGCTGCACTTCCTCTCCTGAGCCGTTCTGACTGAGTAGAACCACAGCACCTCTGCTCCTCCTTCCCAGCTCCCTCCCCCACTCCTCCTCCTCCTCCTCCTCCTCCTCCTCCTCCTCTCTGCAGGCTGAGAGACACCAGAGAATGACCCATCAATCAACCAGAGTCAGGTTAAGACCTGATGGAGTGGTACTGCCACAGACCAGCCTGCTAGCCACCAGAGGAGACCTGTTGGAGAACACTACTTTCTCATTGCCTTCTTTTCCTGGCAAATATAATGCAAGTAAGCAATTTTTTTTTTTTTATTGTACAGTGTACACCAGGTATAGCATATGCAAAACAAAAACACAAGAGCTACCCCAAACAGTTGTGATATTACAGCCATGTCATGCTAATGGGGAGCTAACATAGCTGCCATAGAATGTTGTAATGACAATTCATGATAATGCAGAACCCATTGGCCCTACTCTAAATACACACAGTTGAAGTCGGAAGTTTACTTAGGTTGGAGTTATGAAAAACTCGTACACCAATGTCTTGTTTCTCTTGGGTAGGGTGCAGTATTTTGACGTCTGGATGAAAAGCGTTCCCAAAGTAAACTGCCTGTTACTCAGGCCAAGAAGCTAGGATGTGCATATACTTGGTTTGTGGATAGAAAACACTGTTTCTAAAACTGTTAAAATAATGTGGGCGAGTAAAGCAGAACTGATATGGCAGGCGAAACACCAACCAATTTTTCAAATGGCTATTACTTTAATTATAAAGGCCAAGTCCTCCCAGATTGCGGTTCCACTAGATGTCAGTCTTTAGAAAAGTGTTTCAGGCTGGTTTTTGGAAAAATGACCAAAAAAATTGTAGTTTTTCTAGGTGGCTCCCATTTTGGCTACAGTGTTTCCAAGCTCGTGGAAGAAAGCACGTTCTTTTGGTATTTTTCTCCGGTAAATACAATAACCATTCTCCATCTTAAATAAACAATCAAATTTGCGTATTAGGGTATTAGGGTTTGGTTATAAACGTTGTTTGACTTGTTTGGAAAAGTTTATTAGTAACGTTTGGGATTCATTTTGTATGCATTTTGATGGAGGAAAAATGGGTAGATTGACTGAAGCGCGCCAGCTAAACAGAGTTTTTATGGATCTAAAGAACATTATCGAACAAAAAGGACAATTTGTGATGTAACTGGGACCTTTTGGAGTGCCAACAGAAGAAGATCATCAAAGACATGTTTTATATCGTTATTTCTGACTTGTGTCGCACCTGCCTGGTTGAAATATGATTATGTGTTTTTACGAGGGGCGCTGTCCTCAGATAATCGCATGGTTTGCTTTTGCTGTAAAGCCTTTTTTGAAATCTGACACGGCGGCTGGATTAACAAGTTAAGCTTTATTTTGATGTATAACACATTTTCAAAAATGTTAAATATTTGGATGTAGTATTTTTGAATTTCGCGCTCAGCAATTTCACTGGATGTTGGCCTGTTAAGGTGAACAAAACTATAATTTTGGCAAGTTGTCAATGTCAGAACAAGAACTGTGTCAGGAGCTTCATGAAATGGGTTTCCATGAGCAGTCACACACACACAAGCCTAAGATCACCATGCGCAACGCCAAGCGTCGGCTGGAGTGGTGTAAATGTCGTTGCCATTGGACTTTGGAGCAGTTGAAATGTGTTCTATGGAGTGATGAATACCGCTTCACCATCTGGGAGTCCGACGGACAAATCTGGGTTCAGTGGAAGCCAGGAGAACGCTACCTGCCCGAATGCATAGTGCCAACTGTGGCCCCTTGAAGGGAAATCTTAACGCTACCCTTCCTATTTGCGGGATAATTGTCATCAACAACCGCTGAATTGCAGAGAGTCACATTCAAAAAATATTACTCAAAATATTTATATTCATGAAATCACAATATAGCAAAACAAAGCTTAGCTTTTTGTTAATCCTCCAGCCGTGTCAGATTTTGAAAATATGCTTTACAGCGAAAGCAATCCAAGCATTTGTGTAAGTTTATCCATGACTAGACAAAACACCTAGCATCACAGTAGCTTGATCACGAAAATCAGAAAAGCAATAAAATTAATCGCTTATCTTTGATGATCTTTGGATGTTTGCACTCACAAGACTCCCAGTTACACAATAAATGTTCCTTTTGTGCCATAAAGATTATTTTTATATCCAATATACCTCCGTTTGTTTGGCGCGTTATGTTCAGAAATCCACAGGCTCGAGCGGTCACGACAACAGACGAAAATTCCAAATAGTATCCGTAATGTCCACAGAAACATGTCAAACGTTTTTTATAATCAATCCTCAGGTTGTTTTTTAAAATATATAATCAATAATATATCAACCAGCACCGTCTCTTTTTTCAGTAGGAGAGGGAGAAACAATGGCTGCCCAAGCTCTGTTGTGCAAGCAAAACTCAGGCGAACACCTGACACAATGTTATCTTTATAGCTCATTTTTCAAAATAAATGCCTGAAACTATGTCTAAAGACTGTTGACACATTGAGGAAGCGATAGGAAAAGGAATCCGGTTAATATCCCTTTAAATGGAGCGTGGGCAGGCTATGGAACACGGAGCTTTCAAAATAGAAGCCAGGAAGTGGTTTGATTTTCCTCAGGTTTCGCCTGCAATATCAGTTCTGTTATACTCACAGACAATATTTTGACAGTTTTGGAAACTTTAGCGTGTTTTCCTAATCTGTCAATTGTGTGCATATTCTAGCATATGGGCCTGAGAAATAAGCCGTTTACGTTGGGAACGTTATTTTTCCAAACATAAAAATAGTGCCCCCTATCTGAAAGAGGTTAACGTTATAGCATATAATGACATTGTAGACAATTCTGTGCTTCCAACTGTGTAAACAGCTTGGGGAAGGCCCTTTCCTGTTTCAGCATGACATAGAGCGTTGGTGGATAGAGCTTTGGGCTGGCAACCAAAGGTTGCTAGATCGAATCCCTGAACTAACAAAGGTAAAAATCTGTCGTCCTGAACAAGGCAGAAAACCCACTGTTCCTAGGCCGTCATTGTAAATAAGAATTTGTTCTTAACTGACTTGCCTCGTTAAATAAAAAAGGTCAAATAAAAAATTTAAATACTATGATCAATAATGTCAAGAGCCTGAAGTCTAACAATCTTAGCATCAATTTATCTCAGCCAATCAGTAATTTGTGTAAGTGCTGTGCTTGTTGAATGTCCTTCTATACAACTGTAATAAAAATCATAGCAATTTGTTTACTGTAAAATAGCATTGTATCTGGTCAAATCCATGTTTTTCCCCCAGAGGTTTACTAAGGGTTGATAACTGATAGCTGATTGGTTATTTGATCTGATTGGTCGGCTATTTGAGCCAGTAAAGAGGGCTTTACTATTCTTCGGTAGGGGAATGACTTTCGCTTCCCTCCAGGCCTGAGGGCACACACTTTCTAGTAGGTTTACATAGAAGATACGGAAAATAGATGGGGCCGATATCGTCTGCTATTATCCGCAGTAATTATCCATCCAGGTTGTCATTGTTGATACTTTTTTTATTTTTTTTTATTTACCTCTTCCACACTTATTTTAATGGAATTAAAAAAATTGCTCGTCTTTCATAATTTGGTCAGATAAACTTGGATGTGCAGTGTCAGCGTTTCTTGCTGGCATGTCATGGATATGTTAGCTAATCTTGCCAATGGAAAAAACAAAAAAAGGATTTAAAGTAGTTGGCAATATCAGTGGGCTGATGTGATGAATGTGCCACCTGATTCAATGAATGATGGAGCGCAGTTTGCCTTGTTGCTCAAAATTGTATTGAAGGTGCTCCAAATCTTTTTACTATCATTCTTCGTGTCATTTATCTTTGTGTCATAGTGAAGTTTCTTTTCTATTGAGTTTAGTCACACTTTAAATTTGCAGCAAGTTTGCCAGTTGAGCTGCCAGACTTATTTGCCATACCTTTGGCCTCATCCCATCTCATCTCAACTTTCTTTTAAATTCCTCATCATTCCACTGGGATTTTCTTAAATGGGTGCATGCTTATTAGTAACTGGAGAAAGCAATTTCATACATATGTTTAGTGCAGATTCTGGTTGCTCCTCATTACACACCAGAGACCAGCAAATACTCTATACATCATAAACATAGGAATCAATACGACACTTCTTGTTTGACCTTTTATACACTATGTTATTAGGCTCCTCCTTTGGAACCTTGGTTTTCCTACATATGGCTACTATACGGTGATCACTACATCCAATGGATTCGGATACTGCTTTAAAAAGCACATATCTGCAGTGTTAGTTAATGGTGTGATCAATACATGTTGATGATTTCATTCCTGTGCCGTTTGTAAATACCCTGGTAGGTTGACTGATAACTAGTGCCTGTAACCTGTTTGAAGCTTTTCCTTGGAGCAGTTTGATATAAGCCAGTCAATATTATTATTTTTTTTAAATCACCCAGAAAATATACTTCTCTGTTGATATCGCATATATTATCAAGCATTTTACACATGTTATCTAGATACTGACTGTTAGCACTTGGTTTATAGCAGCTTCCCACCAGACTGGGCTTTAGGTGAGGCAGATGAACCTGTAGCCAGATTATTTCAACAGTATTTAACATTATCCAGATACTGACTGTCTATAGTAGCTTTCCACCATTATGGACTTTAGGTGAGGCAGATGAACCTGTAGCCAGATTACTTCAACAGTATTTAACATTAGATCGTCTCTAAACTTTACAGGAATGTGGTTCTGAATTATAAAACCAACACACCTCCAACTTTGGCATTTCTGTCTTTCATGTAGATGTTATAACCTTGTATTGCTACCACTGTATCAAAGAGTATATTCTCTAAGTGAGTTTCAGAGGATGTCCAAATTTGAAAGTCACCTGTTACAAGCTAATTATTGATTTCATGAACCTTGTTTCTTAAGCTTCAAATGTTAAAAACACGTGGGTTATTTTTTAGCACTTTTTCTGGGATGCTTGATTATTTTTCTTGCTTTACTGGGAAGCTTAGCAGAGGTTGACATGCTCAAGTTATTTATATTAGTGCAGACTTCTTACTAGGGCACACCGCCTCAGGTTGTAGTACACCGGTTCATAGGTCGCATGATTACTGCATTCAATAGCTGTAGGATCAGCAGAGGCATTCAGGGCCAGTCAGAGGGACATGAAATAGGTTACTTACATTGTGTCTACCAACGCCCATGGGATAATGTACATTTGCTGAAGCATTATGACAACTCAGTGACACAATGGTGGGGATTAACTGAGCTGTGCTTGGGTCATTGATAAGTCATCGTCTCAACGCAGCCTTGACGCAGTGAAAGGATCCAGGAACCCAAATGATTTGTTTGGATCCCATCCTCCTTATAATATGAGCTTTATTTCCAGAAGGTATCAGAATTGTCAGTAATCGTTTCACCCACAGAGCTGCAATAGTCGGGTAGCCAGTTATGAAAGGCTACAAGTCTGCTGAAAATGTTCAATGCCACGATTTAGGAAGGGCAGAGGGCCAGATTATGGAGCTTCTGTTAGTGTAGTGACCCAATCAGTTCTTTTTAAAAATCCATCTTCAGCTGCTCTGAGAGCTGCCCTTCATAATGTCATTGAATCCCACATGAACTATGATACTCAACTTTCCTGAAGCGGACTTAAAACTGTTTGGGAGCAGCTTATTGAAGTCCTGTACAGGCACACATATATACTATTGAGAAGAAGAAAAAAGCCATGCATATGGGGTAAAATCATAGAGGATAACACAAAGTCTGGGACTTATGTCCGTTGTGGTCCTCATCTATATCTATCTATAAGAGGAAAATTAGTCTGTCCTAAATGGAATCCTTACATTTAGAATCCTTACATTTAGAATCCTTACATTTAGAATCCTTACATTTAGAATCCTTACATTTAGAATCCTTACATTTAGAATCCTTACATTTAGAATCCTTACATTTAGAATGCACTACTTTAGACCAGAACCTAGAACGGTTTCCTCTGCATTTTAGGACAACAGTCAAACTCCACTAGATTAAAATCCCAAATATTGAATAATCTATTGACAAAAAAAAAAAAGTTAAGGTTGAAGTTGAGGCTTTACACACTGTACACGACCAAATTAACAATCCGGGATTTTTGCCACCATCTGAAACACTGAGATCAAATCTTACAGGTTGGTTTTGGGGTCAGCAGCAGTAGAGGCAGCATTAATCTGATCCAATCCTGGATTACAAGGCTTCCTGGACTGAATTCAATCAAACACACAGGATAACATGTCAACAGCTTTAAAGCCATATTTACAAACGGGGGAGAGAGAGCGAGAAAGAGAGGGGGGGAGAGAAAGAGGGAGCCTAAGAACAGAGAGCGAGAAAGAGAGGGGGGAGAGAAAGAGGGAGCCTAAGAACAGAGAGCGAGAAAGAAAGAGGCAAAAGACGGATACAAAGAAACACTTTTTTTTTTTAAGAAATAGAAAAGTGAGGTGAGAGAAAAACTTGTTTTTCCCCTCTTGGGCTGGGTTGCATCACATCTCTCCCTGACCTGCAGACACTACAGTGACAACATCCCCCTCACATCTCTCCCTGACCTGCAGACACTACAGTGACAACATCCCCCTCACATCTCTCCCTGACCTGCAGACACTACAGTCACAACATCCCCTCACATCTCTCCCTGACCTGCAGACACTACAGTGACAACATCCCCCTCACATCTCTCCCTGACCTGCAGACACAACATCCCCTCACATCTCTCCCTGACCTGCAGACACTACAGTGACAACATCCCCCTCACATCTCTCCCTGACCTGCAGACACTACAGTGACAACATCCCCCTCACATCTCTCCCTGACCTGCAGACACTACAGTGACAACATCCCCCTCACATCTCTCCCTGACCTGCAGACACTACAGTCACAACATCCCCTCACATCTCTCCCTGACCTGCAGACACTACAGTCACAACATCCCCTCACATCTCTCCCTGACCTGCAGACACTACAGTGACAACATCCCCCTCACATCTCTCCCTGACCTGCAGACACTACAGTGACAACATCCCCCTCACATCTCTCCCTGACCTGCAGACACTACAGTGACAACATCCCCCTCACATCTCTCCCTGACCTGCAGACACTACAGTGACAACATCCCCCTCACATCTCTCCCTGACCTGCAGACACTACAGTGGGAACATCACCTCACATGCTGGGGCCTGTTCCCTCCCTGCCTCCCACGTAGCACCCTAGTCCCTACATAGTGCACTACTTTTGACCACAGCCCTATGGGATTCTTTATGGGCCCGGGTCAAAAGTAGTGCACTATGTAGGGAATAGGGTGCAACTTGGGATGCTCTGTTCTGTTTTAGTTCTCAACGCAGCAGCAGGGGAAGAGGTGAGGCCAAGCTGACACCATTGAGGTATCAGGTCTTCCTGCTTTACAAACTTTGCATTTGTTTATGCAGTGCACTCCAGTGTTATCAGATCAGTGCAGACCAAGGAAAGGAGATATGAGGGAAAAATGACTAGAGGACCCCATAGCTCGGAGGGGGAGAGGGCCCCCATAGCTCGGAGGTGGAGAGGGCCCCCATAGCTCGGAGGTAGAGAGGGCCCCCATAGCTCGGAGGTGGAGAGGGCCCCCATAACTCATCCCTCCTAGACTTACATCAAAGTTGTTGAGAGCGTAGGCCAGCTCTCCTCCCCCAGCAGGGTGGTTGAAGGCAGCATCATCCGAGGCGGTAGCCTGGGCAGCATTAGAGATGCCTGAGACTGCATGCTGAAGCTGCTTGTAGATCAGGTCACGGTTCGCCTGGAGAATGGAATTAAATTCACGTTATTTACAGGGGGAACTAAAGATAATAAAAATACAAAATCAACAAGATGTGTCTCTGAAGCGCTTCGAGATTCTGTATGTAATGTGCTATTGAAGTTAAATGATTATCATAATCTTTTTTTTTTATTTTTTTTTTATTTAAAATATTATTAGGTCCCAAATGGCACCCTATTCCCTTGATATTGAGCACAAACAGGCTTTTGGTCAACATCAGTTCACTATTAGGGAACAAGGTGCCATTTGGGATGCGCCCATTGTTCTATTCCAGACCTTGTATGCGGCCACGTCCGGGTGTTGAAGGCAGGCGCGGGAGGCGGTGTAGAGCATGGGGATGTTCCTCTGGAGAACACCGCGGGCAGCCGCCATCTGATCCTTATGGTGAACATCCTTCAACTCCTACAGAGACAGAGAGACAACGGTATCATTACACTATCTGGAAAACATCCTTTCAATAGCAAAGAATGCAGATGCAGCGGGGGGCGGAGACAGGGGGGGCGGGGGGGGGGGGGGAGACAGGAGGGTGGGGGGGGGGGGCGGAGACACGGGGTGGGGGGAGGACAGGCTCCGGGGTGGGGAGACGGGGTGGGGGGAAGACAGGCTCCGGGGTGGGGAGACGGGGTGGGGGGAAGACAGGCTCCGGGGGAGGTGGGGTGGGGGGAAGACAGGCTCCGGGGGAGGTGGGGTGGGGGGAAGACCGGCTCCGGGGGACAGGCACTTTGGATTCAAGACCGTCAAGTGCTGCCCTCATGTACACAATTATGACAGAGCTGCTCTGTCTGAGCGACCTCAGAGCTGCTCTGTCTGAACGACCTAGATTCTCCCCTGTGGTGATAAAGCGCAGTCATAATCAGGCCATTCCAATAAGCCCTGCAGCTTTAACACATAGCTCTTACTACTGGCTCCAGTGTTCGTTTTTATAGAAGAGCCAGGGAGACCGCACAGGCTCCTGCCTTCCAAATTACAATATTCCCTATATGTTGTACTATAGGCCCTAGTCAAAAGTGCACTATATATATATATATATATATATATATAGAATACAGTGCCATTTACGAGGTAGAATCAACTGATGCCTTATTATAAAAGGAAATCAACATTGGCCAAGGCCTCACACACACACGATCATATGGCTTGACGTTTACATTGCAGTCTACTAAAAAACAGGAAGGGACATATTTATTTACAACCTGGTTGTTTGGTACTAAACCAAATCTAAAAATAAATAAAAAATCACAAGACTGGAAAGACAAATAGGAAAATAAAACATTAGACCCAAAACAATAGCATGTGAGATATAACGAGCAGATTATTATCCTATACTCTGTGTGTGTGTGTGTGTGTGTGTGTGTGTGTGTGTGTGTGTGTGTGTGTGTGTCCTACCTGAACAGTCTAGTGATACTGCTCGTCCCTTTAACTCAGTGACGTCACCAGCGAAACTCATCATGAAATATGAAATGCCTTGACAGTCCCCATCTCTCCATAATGGATCTGGTCACCCTGTGCTGCCTGCAATACATCTTTTCACTCCCTTACCTCTGGGGGTTGTTTGTTTTTTTTAACAGCTGAAATGTACAGACATTGTCCTTATTTTTTACACCTTAAAAATTGTAACAACCTGTTACATTCTGAAAATTGGTCGCCGTAGCTTTAAATCTGTTTTTTTTCTTTTTTTTCTCTTGCTTGACTGCACCGAGCTACTGAGTTCCAGGCAAGCAGCATCTCCCCAGGTGATTACTAACATTCAGTCCATTTCCATAATATTGATCAAATGAAGCCAGGTTAACTATTAGGCAACTGTATTACGTAGCTAGTGTTAGCCCAAGAGCTCCTGATCTAGCTATGGTTCAACTAAAAAAAAAAATCCACTTTCAGCTAGACAGCACGTTTACAAAGATTTGTAGAACTAACCGGAAGATAGCATGTCGTTTCCAAAGGGAACAACATTGGTCAATGGTGGGCGGAGCCAAGCAGGAACTAGCAAGATCCGACTGGAGCAGTCTCGCATTAATTTGTATATTTCCGTTAGGAAACACCTACTCGGCAGCAATAACTATATTTGCCTTTCTACTCCTAAACAGTGTTATATATTTTCTAAACTTTGGCAAAGGGCAAAGTCTACAAAACTTAATTCGTAGCAGATTCTAGTTTTGGAAAAACAAAACGGTATTGAGATCAAATGTTTGGTCAATGAGAAAATTTGCGGAATGCCGGACCAAAATCCATGTCACGCCATCTTCTCTCAATGCTGGGCCACTGGGCTTCCTCTCACTACCATATTTGGAAGCATCAAGCTGAGACACTGGGCTTCCTCTCACTACCATATTTGGAAGCATCAAGCTGAGACACTGGGCTTCCTCTCACTACCATATTTGGAAGCGCCGGGCCACCTCTCACTACCATATTTGCAAGCATCAAGCCGGGCCACTGGGCTTCCTCCCACTACCATATTTGGAAGCATCAAGCCGGGCCACTGGGCTTCCTCCCACTACCATATTTGGAAGCATCAAGCTGAGACACTGGGCTTCCTCTCACTACCATATTTGGAAGCGCCGGGCCACCTCTCACTACCATATTTGCAAGCATCAAGCCGGGCCACTGGGCTTCCTCCCACTACCATATTTGGAAGCATCAAGCCGGGCCACTGGGCTTCCTCCCACTACCATATTTGGAAGCATCAAGCCGGGCCACTGGGCTTCCTCCCACTACCATATTTGCAAGCATCAAGCCGGGCCACTGGGCTTCCTCCCACTACCATATTTGCAAGCATCAAGCCGGGCCACTGGGCTTCCTCCCACTACCATATTTGGAAGCATCAAGCCGGGCCACTGGGCTTCCTCCCACTATCATATTTGGAAGCATCAAGCCGGGCCAATGGGCTTCCTCCCACTATCATATTTGGAAGCATCAAGCCGGGCCACTGGGCTTCCTCCCACTACCATATTTGGAAGCATCAAGCCGGGCCACTGGGCTTCCTCCCACTACCATATTTGCAATTTTTTTTTTTAAATAAATAAAAATAGCCCTTCATCCACCCCAACTGTCAGCTCCCTCTCCAGCCCAGACACCTCCCTTAGAACAGATCTGACTGCTGTCTCCTTGGCAGCCATCTCACTCCCAACCATGCTCCCTGTCCCTCTCCATCAGACAGTCCAGTACATACCTGCTGTCTCTTGGCAGCCATCATGTTGAGTTTGTCCACCTCTGGTTTCAGGGCCTTGTACTGTATGCCCAGGTCCTGCTCTGTTCCAGCGTTACGCACCTTCACCAGGTTCTCCTCCACCTAGAGGGGTTACAGAGGAACACACGGTTTAGATAGGGAACGTAGGCAGAGGTATCCCCAAAGAATGTAAGAGAGGCGTTGTGGACTGGGGAATTGGAGAAATTCACTGAGAAATGCTGGAAAGATTAGCCCTGAGACAGTTGGATAAAAGAAAACTCTCTCGTTATTTGATAACGTCAGCGGTAGGTTTGGAATGACGACGGAAATGAAGTCTGGATAACAGCACGATGAAGATTCAGGTTCAACAGCTTCTCGTATTCAGATCCTGTCCCAAATACACACCATCCGGTCCCAAATAAACACCATCACCAACATAGTGCACTACTTCGACCAGGGCCCATAGGTTTGTGCTCTCTAGGCCATAGGGCTCTGGTCAAAAAGTAGTACATTATATGGTAACGGGTGCCATTTGGGACCAAGGCAAAATCTTTGCTAGGAAGGTTATTATTTTCCGTGAGTTAACACAGTCAACATGCCTCTCTCCACTCAACAGTCCATTAAAGACCAGCGCTTAGACTACAGTATGTGGTAAATGATTAATTTGCTACCTAGCTGTTACCACAGAAAAACAGTTTGCACTCAATCTTTACCATCAAAAAGTACACACTAGCTATATCAGCGCAAAGTTCAAAATGAATACCATATGCCTAGTGTTCAGGATGATAATATTGCAAAGGTAAAAAGGGCACATTTATGGAGGAAATTGAGCAGAAGTTATTTTAAAAAGGTTAAATAAATAAACATATATAAACCTTCCTGAAATAAAAGTATGTGGACACCTGCTCGTCAAGACATCTCATTCCAAAAAAACATGGGCATTAATATGGAGTTGGTCGTCCCCCCCCCCGTCCCCCCCCCCCCCCCCTTCTTAACGTTATAAACAAAACTACAAACGAAGACAAATGAAGAAGGATATAGGAAGAAGGAAATCATTCGCAAGGAGATTCCTGCTAAAATATTATTTGAAGATGATGCCATATTGAGGGAGACTGAATGTCTACCCTTATACCCACAATACCTTGCTCTTGTTAAAGCTTTTAGAATGTTTTTTTTTTTTGATGACGAGGCTCTGGCCCAGATCAGAAAGGGCCATGACACCATGTGTGTGATGCTCACCAGCCTCGTCATATTGCTTTTAATCCTTTTTAAATGAATTTATCTTATTAACACTTTGTTCTAGCTAGCTATTTGTGTAGGTAGCTATCAAGTAAACCCAATGATAGAGAAGAGAAGAGCCGAGAAGAGATCAACATCCGACGAGCTTCTCCTTCACGTCTCTATGGATTAAAATGTTTTTCCCCCGTCGTCCCCCGGTCGTCCCCCAAGCTCTAGCAGGGCAGAAATGTAACAAACTGACTTGATGGAAAAGTGGCATACTATGATGGTGCCACGTTGAAAAAGTCACAGCTCTTCAGTAAGGCCATTCTACTGCCACTGTTGGTCTATGCATGGCTGTGTGCTCAAGAAAATAGCCCCAAGGTACACTTTATATACACACAAAGGTAAGTTATATATCACCTCATAGGGACTCGTCAAAAGCACTGTATAGGGAACAGGGTGTGATTCAGGGCTTACCTGTAGTCAAACTGAGTGAGAACACTAACCCCCATCAAACTAATGCCTCGGACCATACTCAGTCATCCACAGAGAACTGATGAAAGATTAAAAATGGAGATGACATCACGGGCCACGTCACAGTAACGATCTCCTAGAGGCCTAGAGACTAGCTTTAGTCTATATTATCGAGGCCCGAGGCTAGGTTAGCTGTATTTCTCCAGTAGCATCTGCTACAGAGGTAGATTAGCCGGGCCTGAGGCTAACTGTAGATTAGCCGGGCCCGAGGCAGCTATGCCTTAGCTATAACTGAGGATGCCCATATATGTTACTTATGACCAAGGGTAACAGGTGTAGGTTCCCTCTCCCACATGGAAAAACAAGATCAAATCAGATGGAACTAAACTTGGCAAAAAAACAAAAAAAAGGACCCTGTCTTTCAAAAATAATTAGTAATATTCCAAATAACTTCACAGATCTTCATTGTAAATGGTTTAAACACTGCTTCCCAATGCTTGTTCAATGAACCATAAACAATTAATGAACACGCACCTGTGGAACGGTCGTTAAGACACTAACAGCTTACAGACGGTAGGCAAATAAGGTCACAGTTATATGACCACAGTCAGTAGAAAGACCTCTTTAGTGTCCTGACGCTGAAGAACACCAAAAGAAAAATTCACAGGGTCCCTGCTCATCTGCGTGAACGTGCCTTAGGCATGCTGCAAGGAGGCATGAGGACTGCAGATGTGGCCAGGGCAATAAATTGCAATGTCCGTACTGTGAGACGCATAAGACATCGCTACAGGGAGACAGGACGGACAGTTGATCGTCCTCGCAGTGGCAGACCACGTGTAACACCTGCACAGGATCGGTACATCCGAACTTCATACCTGCAGGACAAGTACAGGATGGCAACAACTGCCCGAGTTACACCAGGAACACACAATCACTCCATCAGTGCTCAGACTATCCGCAATAGGCTGAGAGTGGCTGAGGGCTTGTAGGCCTGTTGTAAGGAAGGTCCCCACCAGACATCACCGGCAACAACGTGACCTATGGTCAGACACACCGTTGCTGGACCAGACAGGACTGGCAAAAAGTGCTCTTCACTGACGAATGACGGTTTTGTCTCACCAGGGGTGATGGTCAGATTTGCGTTTATTGTCGAAGAAATGAGTGTTACACAGAGGCCTGTACTCTGGAGCGGGATTGATTTGGAGGCGGAGGGTCTGTCATGGTCTGGGGCGGTGTGTCACAGCATCATCGGACTGAGCTTGTTGTCATTGCAGGCAATCTCAACGCTGTGCGTTACAGGGAAGACATCCTCCTCCCTCATGTGGTACCCTTCCTGCAGGCTCATCCTGACATGACCCTCCAGCATGACAATGCCACCAGCCATACTGCTGGTTTTGTGCGTGATTTCCTGCAAGACAGGAATGTCAATGTTCTGCCATGGCCAGCGAACAGCCCAGATCTCAATCCCATTGAGCACATCTGGGACCTGTTGGATCGGAGGGTGAGGGCCAGGGCCATTCCCCCAAGAAATGTCCGGGAACTTGCAGGTGCTTTGGTGGAAGAGTGGGGTAACATCTCACAGCAAGAACTGGCAAATCAGGTACAGTCCATGAGGAGTACATGCTGAGGTACTTAATGCAGCTGGTGGCCACACCAGATACTGACTGTTACTTTTGATTTTGACCCCCTTTTTGTTCAGGGACACATTATTCCGTTTCTGTCAGTCACATGTCTGTGGAACTTGTTCAGTTTGTCTGTTGAATCTTATGTTCATACAAATATTTACTCATGTTAAGTTTAATGAAAATAAACAATTTATTTTTTTGCTGACTTTACATATCCTGGAGTAAACATTGAACATCTCAGGATTCAGGAACACTGTCTAATTGATATGATTCTATAATCCATCCAGCGCATGCCCGTACAGTATCCATATATAGCATCCCAAAATGGCAGCCTATTCACAATGGGCCTTGGTCAAAAAGCAGGGCTCTACATAGGGCGTCATTTGGGACTCAGCCTCTGTTGTATCTGGAATGCAGAAAGAGCAATGACGTCAGGTTTCCTGCAGTTGGCTGGCAACACCAGGGTGGCCAGTGTCCAGAGAATGCCAGGGCTGACTGCCCTCAAGAGACTTTGATATAGCTGGAGCACTGACTCAGTCTGGATGGGTCCTAAAAATGGCACCCGTTGCCCTATACAGGGCCCCATGTAGAATAGGCACTACATAGGACATAGGATTGCCATTCCGGATACGGTCCCTGGTCAAAAGTAGTGCACTACATAGGGAAAAGGTTGCCGTTTGGGACACAACCCAAGTATCTGGAAGGCACTAACCCTGTGAAGAGGTGGGTTATAAACAGAGGCATGATAAGATAACATTGAGTTGTTCAACTTTAAGAGACAGTATGGGAAGTAGAACACAGGGTGGGGCTTAGCCCACAATGCAATAGCACACACAGCTGTGGAAGCTTCCTCACCTCAAGAGTAGAAAGTGTTTTTCTATCAAATCTCTTTCTTAGTTCCACAGTAAATCATTTCTGTAGAGGCCCATGCACGTATTCATGAAGTGTCTCACAGTAAAGAGTGTTGATCTAGATGTCAATATAATTACTGATCATTTAAATTATCTGAAAACTGATTCTAGATCTTCACCCGGAGGATCCGAGACAATAAATACATAGTAATTTCCTTTTCAACCTGCTGTCCTGTCTGAGCTTGAAGAAATGACAGACGTCTTCCATTTTACAACCTAGCTATAAAAATAAACAAAAATTAACGTGACTCCATTTCTTCGTTGACGTTTGACACAATGACTTCACTCTCTGGCTGTGTAATTAGAATCAGAACAGTTTACAGTAGTGAACGGAAAGGTTAGAAAACGTATGGCTACATCCCAAATGGCACCCTGGTCTAAAGTAGTGCACTAACCCTATGGGGCCCTGGTCTAAAGTAGTGCACTAACCCTATGGGGCCCTGGTCTAAAGTAGTGCACTAACCCTATGTGGCCCTGGTCTAAAGTTGTGCACCAACCCTATGGGTCTAAAGTAGTGCACTAACCCTATGGGTCTAAAGTAGTGCATGGGTCTAAAGTAGTGCACTACCCCTATGGGGCCCTGGTCTAAAGTAGTGCACTACCCCTATGGGGCCCTGGTCTAAAGTAGTGCACTACCCCTATGGGACCCTGGTCTAAAGTAGTGCACTACCCCTATGGGGCCCTGGTCTAAAGTAGTGCACTACCCCTATGGGGCCCTGGTCTAAAGTAGTGCACTACCCCTATGGGGCCCTGGTCTAAAGTAGTACACTAACCTTATGGGGCCCTGGTCTAAAGTAGTACACTACCCCTATGGGGCCCTGGTCTAAAGTAGTGCACTACCCCTATGGGGCCCTGGTCTAAAGTAGTGCACTACCCCTATGGGGCCCTGGTCTAAAGTAGTGCACTACCCCTATGGGGCCCTGGTCTAAAGTAGTGCACTACCCCTATGGGGCCCTGGTCTAAAGTAGTGCACTACCCCTATGGGGCCCTGGTCTAAAGTAGTGCACTACCCCTATGGGGCCCTGGTCTAAAGTAGTGCACTAACCTTATGGGGCCCTGGTCTAAAGTAGTGTTTCGTATTGCGTC
The DNA here is from genome assembly GCF_013265735.2 of Oncorhynchus mykiss. Lineage (NCBI taxonomy): Eukaryota > Metazoa > Chordata > Actinopteri > Salmoniformes > Salmonidae > Oncorhynchus > Oncorhynchus mykiss. Next base: position 4,510,803 of record NC_050571.1, on the reverse strand, counting down.
AGACAACAACATTGGCGAATACGCTGATTCGGTGTGCGAGTTCATTAGAACGTGCGTTGAAGATGTCGTTCCCATAGCAACGATTAAAACATTCCCTAACCAGAAACCGTGGATTGATGGCAGCATTCGTGTGAAACTGAAAGCGCGAACCACTGCTTTTAATCAGGGCAAGGTGTCTGGTAACATGACCGAATACAAACAGTGCAGCTATTCCCTCCGCAAGGCTATCAAACAAGCTAAGCGTCAGTACAGAGACAAAGTAGAATCTCAATTCAACGGCTCAGACACAAGAGGCATGTGGCAGGGTCTACAGTCAATCACGGACTACAGGAAGAAATCCAGCCCAGTCACGGACCAGGATGTCCTGCTCCCAGGCAGACTAAATAACTTTTTTGCCCGCTTTGAGGACAATACAGTGCCACTGACACGGCCTGCAACGAAAACTTGCGGTCTCTCCTTCACTGCAGCCGAGGTGAGTAAGACATTTAAACGTGTTAACCCTCGCAAGGCTGCAGGCCCAGACGGCATCCCCAGCCGCGCCCTCAGAGCATGCGCAGACCAGCTGGCCGGTGTGTTTACGGACATATTCAATCAATCCCTATACCAGTCTGCTGTTCCCACATGCTTCAAGAGGGCCACCATTGTTCCTGTTCCCAAGAAAGCTAAGGTAACTGAGCTAAACGACTACCGCCCCGTAGCACTCACTTCCGTCATCATGAAGTGCTTTGAGAGACTAGTCAAGGACCATTTCACCTCCACCCTACCTGACACCCTAGACCCACTCCAATTTGCTTACCGCCCAAATAGGTCCACAGACGATGCAATCTCAACCACACTGCACACTGCCCTAACCCATCTGGACAAGAGGAATACCTATGTGAGAATGCTGTTCATTGACTACAGTTCGGCATTCAACACCATAGTACCCTCCAAGCTCGTCATCAAGCTCGAGACCCTGGGTCTCGACCCCGCCCTGTGCAACTGGGTACTGGACTTCCTGACGGGCCGCCCCCAGGTGGTGAGGGTAGGCAACAACATCTCCTCCCCGCTGATCCTCAACACTGGGGCCCCACAAGGGTGCGTTCTGAGCCCTCTCCTGTACTCCCTGTTCACCCACGACTGCGTGGCCACGCACGCCTCCAACTCAATCATCAAGTTTGCGGACGACACAACAGTGGTAGGCTTGATTACCAACAACGACGAGACGGCCTACAGGGAGGAGGTGAGGGCCCTCGGAGTGTGGTGTCAGGAAAATAACCTCACACTCAACGTCAACAAAACTAAGGAGATGATTGTGGACTTCAGGAAACAGCAGAGGGAACACCCCCCTATCCACATCGATGGAACAGTAGTGGAGAGGGTAGCAAGTTTTAAGTTCCTCGGCATACACATCACAGACAAACTGAATTGGTCCACTCACACAGACAGCATTGTGAAGAAGGCGCAGCAGCGCCTCTTCAACCTCAGGAGGCTGAAGAAATTTGGCTTGTCACCAAAAGCACTCACAAACTTCTACAGATGCACAATCGAGAGCATCCTGGCGGGCTGTATCACCGCCTGGTACGGCAACTGCTCCGCCCTCAACCGTAAGGCTCTCCAGAGGGTAGTGAGGTCTGCACAACGCATCACCGGGGGCAAACTACCTGCCCTCCAGGACACATACACCACCCGATGTCACAGGAAGGCCATAAAGATCATCAAGGACATCAACCACCCGAGCCACTGCCTGTTCACCCCGCTATCATCCAGAAGGCGAGGTCAGTACAGGTGCATCAAAGCTGGGACCGAGAGACTGAAAAACAGCTTCTATCTCAAGGCTATCAGACTGTTAAACAGCCACCACTAACATTGAGTGGCTGCTGCCAACACATTGACACTGACTCAACTCCAGCCACTTTAATAATGGGAATTGATGGGAAATGATGTAAATATATCACTAGCCACTTTAACCAATGCTACCTTATATAATGTTACTCACCCTACATTATTCATCTCATAGGCATACGTATATATACTGTACTCTATATCATCGACTGTATCCTTATGTAATACATGTATCACTAGCCACTTTAACTATGCCACTTTGTTTACATACTCATCTCATATGTATATACTGTACTCGATACAATCTACTGTATCTGCCTATGCTGCTCTGTACCATCACTCATTCATATATCCTTATGTACATATTCTTTATCCCCTCACACTGTGTACAAGACAGTAGTTTTGGAATTGTTAGTTAGATTACTTGTTGGTTATTACTGCATTGTCGGAACTAGAAGCACAAGCATTTCGCCACACTCGCATTAACATCTGCTAACCATGTGTATGTGACAAATAAAATTTGATTTGATTTGATTTGCACTACCCCTATGGGGCCCTGGTCTAAAGTAGTGCACTACCCCTATGGGACCCTGGTCTAAAGTAGTGCACTACCCCTATGGGGCCCTGGTCTAAAGTAGTGCACTACCCTTATGGGACCCTGGTCTAAAGTAGTGCACTACCCCTATGGGGCCCTGGTCTAAAGTAGTGCACTAACCCTATGGGGGCCTGGTCTAAAGTAGTGCACTAACCCTATGTGGCCCTGGTCTAAAGTTGTGCACCAACCCTATGGGTCTAAAGTAGTGCACTACCCCTATGGGACCCTGGTCTAAAGTAGTGCACTACCCCTATGGGGCCCTGGTCTAAAGTAGTGCACTACCCCTATGGGACCCTGGTCTAAAGTAGTGCACTACCCCTATGGGGCCCTGGTCTAAAGTAGTGCACTAGATAGATAGGGTGCCTACAGAGGACTAAGATGATAAACAGCAAGTCTCTTGACTGCAGGTGAAAGGCCTCCTTGTGGTCAGGATTTAGTTTCATTCATTCACAGCAATAATGAACTGAAGTTAAAGGACGGACAAAACACAGAAGACCTTGTTTGAAACCTTCAGCCAAGATACCAGAACGTTAGTTTGAGTCAAGCAAACTATTTATCTAGGAAAAACAGTGGAATAGGTGAACTTAAGGTTATTTACTTATTTGTATTTTCTTGATAAAATAAATAAAATAAAGAATGTCTAAGTAATTCATAAGCGAGTTAAATAGCTTTCCCTTCAGCTGTGTGGAACTTCTGTCATATCTACAAGAGCCCACTTAAGTCTGTGTGTGTGTGTGTGTGTGTGTGTGTGTGGCTCATAATAAGCTACCTCAAAGCCAGAGAGACGGTTTAATGCTGTAAGGTACAGTTGAAGTCAGAAGTTTACATAAACTTAGGTTCGAGGCATTAAAACTCATTTTTCAACCACTCCACACATTTCTTATTAACAAACTATAGTTTTGGCAAATCGGTTAGGACATCTACTTTGTGCATGTCACAAGTAATTTTTCCAACAATTTTTTACAGACAGATTATTTCACTTATAATTCACTGTATCACAATTCCAGTGGGTCAGAAGTTTACATACACTAAATTGACTGTGCTTTAAACAGCTTGGAAAATTCCAGAAAATGATGTCATGGCTTTAGAAGCTTCTGATAGGCTAATTGACATAATTTGAGTCAATTGGAGGTGTACCTGTGGATGTATTTCAAGGCCTACCTTCAAACTCAGTGCCTCTTTGCTTGACATCATGGGAAAATCAAAATAAATCAGCCAAGACCTCAGATAACAAACTGTAGATCTCCCAAGTCTGGTTCATCCTTGGGAGAAATTTCCAAACGCCTGAAGATACCGCGATCATCTGTACAAACAATAGTACGCAAGTATAAACACCATGGGACCACACAGCAGTCATACCGCTCAGGAAGGAGACTCGTTCTGTCTCCTAGAGATGAACGTACTTTGGTGAGAAAAGTGCAAATCAATCCCAGAACAACAGCAAAGGACCTTGTGAAGATGCTGGAGGAAACAGGTACAAATCTATCTATATCCACAGTAAAATGAGTCCTATATCGACAACCTGAAAGGCCACTCAGCAAGGAAGAAGCCACTGCTGCAAAACAGCCATAAAAAAGCCAGAATACGGTTTGCAACTGCACATGGGGACAAAGATCGTACTTTTTGGAGAAATGTCCTCTGGTCTGATGAAACAAAAATAGAACTGTTTGCCATAATGACAATCATTATGTTTGGAGGAAAAAGGGGGAGGCTTGCAAGCCGAAGAACACCATCCCAACCGTGAAGCATGGGGGTGGCAGCATCATGTTGTGGGGGTGCTTTTCTGCAGGAGGGACTGGTGCACTTCACAAAATAGATGGCATCATGAGGCAGGAAAATTATGTGGATATATTGAAGCAACTCAAGACATCAGTCAGGAAGATAAATCTTGGTCGCAAATGGGTCTTCCAAATGGACAATGACGCCAAGCATACTTCCAAAGTTATGCAAAATAGCTTAAGGACAACAAAGTCAAGATATTGGAGTGGCCATCACAAAGATCTGACCTCAATCCTATAGAAAATCTGTGGGCAGAAGTGAAAAAGTGTGTGCGAGCAAGGAGGCCTACAAACCTGACTCGGTTACACCAGCTCTGTCAGGAGGAATGGGCCAAAATTCACCCAACTTATTGTGAGAAACTTGTGGAAGACTACCCAAAACATTTGACCCAAGTTCAATAATTTAAAAGGCAATGCTACCATTATACTAATTGAGTGTATGTAACTTCTGACCCACTGGGAATGTGATGAAAGAAATTAAAGCTGAAATAAAATCACTAATATTATTCTGACATTTCACATTCTTAAAATAAAGTGGTGATCCTAACTGACCTAAGACTGGGAATTTTTACTAGGATTAAATGTCAGAAATTGCGAAAAACTGAGTTTAAATGCATTTGGCTAAGGTGAATGTAAACTTCAGACTTCAACAGAACATGACTCGCTACCTCACAATGTGACTCAAAGCCAGACGGTTTATAATTATTTATGACCTGTGCACGTCTCACCACCAGTGCACGTCTCACCACCAGTGCACGTTTCTCCCTGTGTATGTGCACGCGTGTCATGTCTCTCACAAGTCTGAGCAACTTGTAGACAGATTTGTCAGCCAGCACCAGCAGGTGTGTGTGTTTGTGTGTGTGTGTGCGTGCGTGTGCGTGCGCATGCGTGTGTGTGTGCATGCGCATGTGTGTGTGTGTGCATGTGTGTGTGTGTGTGTGTCTCACCAGTTTGAGTTGCAGCAGCAGCTTGTAGACATCAGACATGTCGGCCAGAACCAGCAGGTGAGTAACGGCAGAGAGGAGGGCCCTGGCTGCACGGACCATGTTACCCCTCTTTACCGAGGAACAGGGGTCCTCTGCAAACTCTCCTGATGCCTGCTTCATGGATTCACCTGAGGGACAAAAGGAGGAACGACAGGACATTACAATGTGACAGTTAGGACACATTTAAAAAAAAATAATAATAATAATTTTTAAGTGTTTGTCCCAAATGAAACCCTATATAAAAAGGAAGCATTGTCCCCAACAAGGGCCTTGATAAAAAAGTAGTGCACTGCGTGAAGGAGGAATAGGGTGCCTACAGAGGCATGTTAAAGTGAAGGAGCGTTAGGGGAGACCACTGTCACAACGAGTAAACCTGTCACACAGAGAGGAGAACGAGGACCGCTGACAGTCTTAATTGGATGCATTTATTAACGTAAAACTCAACAGCAGAGAGCACACCTCAGGGGGCAGAGTGAAGAGTGAGGAAGATATTCCATTGGCTCAGTGGGTTGGAGCTCAGTGTTAAAGAAGCAATCTGGGATTCAAACAACAAGAGTCACCCCGCCACTTGTTTTGGTTAACATCTGAGGTACAGGGGGCTGGGGAATCTCAGGCTAACTATCCATGAGATCAAAACTGTGTGTGTGTGTGTTCTCTATATATAACTGAGATGGTTTGGGATGAGTTGACTGCGGAGTGAAGGAAAAAGCAGCCAACAAGTGCTCAGCATATGTGGGTACTCCTTCAATACTGCTGGAAAAGCATTCCAGGTGAAGCTGGTTGAGAGAATGCCAAGAGTGAAAAAACTCAAGGAAAAAGGGTGGCTACTTGTAAGATGGTCAAATACATTGATTTGTTTATCCCTTTTCAGGTTACTACATGATTCCATGTCTGTTATTTTATACAGTTTGTCATAACTATTATTCTACCATGTAGAAAATAGTAACAAATAAAAAAAAACATGGAATGAGTAGGCGTGTCCAAACTTCTGACTGGTACTGTGTGTGTTGTTTAATCAGACCATTGGCATCAGATGTGCATCCGGCACAGCCAGAAGAGGACTGGCCACCCCACATAGCCTGGTTCCTCTCTACCCGGCACAGCCAGAAGAGGACTGGCCACCCCTCATAGCCTGGTTCCTCTCTACCCGGCACAGCCAGAAGAGGACTGGCCACCCCTCATGGCCTGGTTCCTCTCTACCCGGCACAGCCAGAAGAGGACTGGCCACCCCTCATAGCCTGGTTCCTCTCTACCCGGCACAGCAAGAAGAGGACTGGCCACCCCTCATGGCCTGGTTCCTCTCTACCCGGCACAGCCAGAAGAGGACTGGCCACCCCTCATAGCCTGGTTTCTCTCTAGGTTTATAATCTTCACCCGGCACAGCCAGAAGAGGACTGGCCACCCCTCATAGCCTGGTTCCTCTCTACCCGGCACAGCCAGAAGAGGACTGGCCACCCCTCATGGCCTGGTTCCTCTCTACCCGGCACAGCCAGAAGAGGACTGGCCACCCCTCATAGCCTGGTTCCTCTCTACCCGGCACAGCAAGAAGAGGACTGGCCACCCCTCATAGCCTGGTTCCTCTCTACCCGGTACAGCCAGAAGAGGACTGGCCACCCCTCATAGCCTGGTTCCTCTCTAGGTCTCTTCCTAGGTTCCGGCCTTTCTAGGGAGTCTTTCCTAGCCGCCGTGCTTCTACACCTGCATTGCTTGCTGTTTGGGGTTTTAGGCTGTGTTTCTGTACAGCACTTTGAGATATCAGCTGATGACAGAAGAGCTTTATAAATTAAATTTGATTGGTTGCCTGCCTCTTGACGTCTTTTTAAAAAGCAGCCGGTCGCCAACCACTTCTCTCTCTCTCTCGTGTTGAATCTGTCACTGTGTCTGTATATTCATCCACGGATAAAGAGACGTGTGCCTGGCTGGCAGTGCTTCCCCTCCACCTATCACCATAGACTTCAACTCTTTAATCACACCCCCTCAGCCCATCCCACCTATCACCATAGACCTCAGCTCCTTAATCCCACCCCCTCAGCCCATCCCACCTATCACCATAGACTTCAGCTCTTTAATCCCACCCCCTCAACCCATCCCACCTATCACCATAGACCTCAGCTCCTTAATCCCACCCCCTCAGCTCATCCCACCTATCACCATAGACTTCAGCTCTTTAATCCCACCCCCCCAGCCACTCTCAGCCCATCCCACCTATCACCATAGACCTCAGCTCTTTAATCCCATCCCCCCCCAGCCACTCTCAGCCCATCCCACCTATCACCATAGACTTCAGCTCTTTAATCCCACCCCCCCAGCCACTCTCAGCCCATCCCACCTATCACCATAGACTTCAGCTCTTTAATCCCACCCCCCCAGCCACTCTCAGCCCATCCCACCTATCACCATAGACCTCAGCTCTTTAATCCCATCCCCCCCAGCCCATCCCACCTATCACCATAGACTTCAGCTCTTTAATCCCACCCCCCCAGCCACTCTCAGCCCATCCCACCTATCACCATAGACTTCAGCTCTTTAATCCCACCCCCAATATTGGCGCGTTAAAAAAAATGGCATTTTGGGAAGGCTTTGTGCCCTACCAATGAAGACATACCTAGAGCAGCTAATCTTATCCATACCATTTAATCTAAACCAATTGGCTTAGCTAGTCTGTTGGTTGGTAGCGTTTGCTAAGATTAACAAAATACTCTAATTGCTAGCCTTAGCTGGTACACTACTCCCTCTGTCCACCCGTCTGTCTCATCCTCTCAAAACTCAGAAATAATTACCCATGAACCTCTGCTCCTCCGCAGGCAGTGTCACGCAAATGTAGGCATGCTGCTACTAATGTCAGCCCCAGAAAACACTCCCTCTCCCTGCCAGCCCAGAAGTACTTTGAGGGGAAAAATGTAGCTTCCTTTTAATCATCATATTCCACTCTCCTCCTCTAGCCCAGGCTACCAAGTGAGTCCCTAATGGCACCCTATATAGTGCATTACAATGAGCCCTGGTCAAAAAGGTAGTACACAATATAGGGAGTAATTTGGGGCGCATCCACAATAGGCCCACTGCTGGGCCTGATACCAGTAAAGGCCTCAGAGCATAGAGGCTGGATGGGATCCAGGCTAAGAGTTAATTGCATTAGAATGTCATTTGAGATGAGGAGGAGAGGAGAAAAGGATGAGGGAGATGAGAAGGGCATAAGGGGGAGGAGAGAAAGGCAGTCTGACAGAGTAAATCCAAAACTCCCACACAGGCGGTGACCTAGGCCTAACATATACAGCCAATGGCCTCACACACAATGGTGGGGGAGTTGCCGCAATCTACTCCAGAGATGGCCTGAAAAGTTCTGTCATACTTTCCAGGTCTGTGCCCAAACAGTTCGAGCTTTTAATTTTAAAAATTAATCTCTCCAGAAATAAATATCTCACTGTTATAGACCCCCCCCCCCTCCCTCTGCGCCTTGGACACCATATGTGAATTGATTGCCCTCCCATCTATCTTCAGAGTTCGTTCTGTTAGATGACCTAAACTGGGACATGATTAACCCCCCCAGCAGTCCTACAATCTAAGCTAGATGCCCTCAATCTCACACAAATTATTAAGGAACCCACCAGGTACAACCCTAAAACCGTAAACATGGGCACCCTCATAGATATTATCCTGACCAACATGCCCTCCAAATGCACCTCTGTTGTTTTCAAATCAGGATCTCAGCGATCACCCGACTCATTGCCTGCATCCGCTATGGGTCTGCGGTCAAACTCTCCCTAAAACACTTCTGCGAATACAGCGCGTTCCGTCATGTGGTATAATTAAATAAGGTAGCATTACATCAATAATGCGGTGCGTGTCTTTGGCTTGCTGGGCCATAACTTTGGCCAGAGTGAATGTGTCAACTCTTACAGTGGTGCTTTGTCTTGTCATTATACAGACCTGTCATAATATCAGATCATATCTCATTTAAAAATGTTTGTTGCATGTTTTTTTTTTTTTTGCTTACGTCTTTGTTGAGCAAATTATTTTTTTTGTGTTAGGTACTATATGCCCAGACCACCTTGCGCACTCAACTTCAGCGAGATAAGGTGGTAGTTTCCTTGTAGGCCTACTTGCCGGGGGAACTGGAAGCCAGCTGTATAGCCTATTGTCCGTTTCAGTTGGGGGAAAAAAACAAACAATTTCCATCTTTTTCATTAAATCATAGCATAGTTGTGCTTTATATGGGCAGCATATTATCCATGGGATACCGAATTTCTCCGTTATGAATATATTACACATCACGCGGGTGGGAAATAGATCTGTTAAAAAAAAAAAGGTCCACATTTGAACGTTTCAATAAAATGGAAACTGTCACAACTATTGAACTGGAAACATTATGTTTTTAGAGACTAAGTGACAACAGCCTTTGGTTAAAGGGTTAGGTTATACTGGGCTCTGTCATCACAATTATCAGCTTTGGTATTGACGTCAGTGAGCAGGCTTTCTGATTGGAGGAGAGACATGGCTAGGCCCACCAAAAGGAAAATGATTATGAAATCTGGACCACAGAAATCCAATGTTTATACAAAACGTCTGCCTTCTTCCTCCCCTACATTTACCAGTCAAATGGGTTTTTATTAAATATAGGAGCGTCACAAAATCCATTTGGATTAAAATGTTGTTTCATTTAGTCTCGTTTTGATAGTGAAAATTAAGGCCTTTTCAAATGAACAGAAGACCGCGAGTTGACTGAGTTATTAATCTAAAGGGAGGTTCAACTTCAAGGCAAGGGCATCTTTTACCGAGTTTTATACTCCTCGTGTCATAATGAGAATATAGTACATTTTGTTTTAAAAATCAGTATCTGTCCCTCTCTCCCATTTTCAAGCAAAAAAAACAAAAACATGCATGAGCAATTCACTAAGCATTGGAACGCCGTGACGTGATGCCCTGCCCTGGCTCGAGGGGACATCCAGGTGAAGACATTTAATATAATGAATTACAATATATAAATAAAAGCTTTTTACCTTTTCAACCCGTTTGCCCATATAGTTAAGAAGATCCTTTTCATAACGATTGAGACAATCCAGAAAAACCTGGTGTGCTGTTCACTTTAGTGTCATTTGAGGGGGTTGAAACGTGGATTGTGTGCCATTCAGAGAGTGAAATGGGCAAGAAGATATTTTAGTGCCTTTGAACAGGGTATGGTAGTAGGCGCCAGGCGATTTGTGTTGAGAACTGCGATGCTGCTGGGTTTTTCCCACCGCTCAACGGTTTCCTGTGTGTGTGTGTATCAAGAATGGTCCGACACACAAAGGACATCCAGCCAACTTGACAACTGTGGGAAGTATGGGCCAGCATCCCTGTGGAAACGCTTTCAACACCTTGTAGAGTGTCCATGCCCCGGCTAATTGAGGCAGTTCTGAGGGCAAAAGAGGTGCAACTCAATGTTAGGAAGGCTGTGTAAACTCAGTGTCCATTTAAGCAATAAGGAGGGGGTATATTACTAATACACCAAGGCTATGGGCTGCTATTACACACAACGCCACGCCAAGTGGCTGGGTACAGCCATTAGCAGTGGTACAACTGGGTGGGTCGAGCACTGAATACTGATTGGCTGAAAGCCGTGGTATATCAGACCATATGCCAGGGGTATGACAAATTTGACTGTTCTAATTACGTTGATAACCGAGGGGGGGCGGGGGGGGGGGCTTGTGGTATATGGTCAATATACCACGGCTAAGGGCTGCTCTTGCGCACGACGCAACGCGGAGTACCTAAATGCTTAATTACAGAAGGGTCCAGGACACCTTTTTTTTTGTGAAACTTAACCCAAAACATCAAATCACCTCTTCATCTGAATTTTTCAAAATGTGCGTGTTTTAAGCCCAAAGCCAAAAGCATGGTTACTAATCTGCGCCTCTTATTTTCAGAATTATGGAACTGCACAATGCTGTCCTGCAAGACTTGGCCAAGACCAACAACTGAGTGGAGGGCAGGCATCAACTTTTTTTTTTTTTCCTTCATCATCTTGGAGCTACCCACCCCACCAAGTTGAGGCATTGCAGCGACAGCCGCAGAGGTGAAAAAGAGAACGGAGCAACAACTTGCTGGTATCCACTGCCATGGCAACAGAAGGATTCTCAAGTCACTGGTTGTGAACTCTAAAAAAAAATTAAAAAAAATTAAAAATCCAACCAACAACAATTAGCGCCTAGGCACAACTTGGATGCTTTCAATTAGTCCAGAAACATGGAGATCAGAACACTAGGCGGTTTGTTATAACACTGCATTGTCATGTAGCTTGTATTTTTAAGTCATTTGAAATAAAATAATGTTTTAGAGTGTAAAAAAAACAGATATGAAATTACATTTAAACTAGAAACAGGACTAGATATAGTATAACTGAAAAATCACATGTACATAGGTATTTCAGACCCTCGTCAACTCAGTACTTTGTTGAAGCACCTTTGGCAGTAATTACAGCCTCTAGTCTTCTTGGGTACGACGCTACAAGCTTGGCACATCTGTATTTGAGGAGTTTCTCCCATTCTTCTCTGCAGATCCTCTCAAGCTCTGTCATGTTGGATGGGGAGTGTCGCTGCACAGCTATTTTCAGGTCTCTCCGGAGATGTTTGATGGGGTTCAAGTTTAGGCTCTGGCTAGGACACTCAAGGACATTGAGACTTGCCCCGAAACCACACCTGAGTCGTCTTGGCTGTGTGCTTAGGGTTGTTGTCCTGTAGGGAAGGTGAACCTTTGTCCAAGTCTGAGGTCCTGAGCAGGTTTTCATCAAGGATCTCGCTATACATTGCTCTGTCCATCTTTCACTCGATCCTAACTAGTGTCCCAGTCCCTGCCGCTGACAAACATCCCCACAGTATGATTCTACCAACACCATGCTTCACCGTAGGGATGGTGCCAGGTTTCCTCCAGATGTGACGCTTGGCATTCAGGCCAAAAAGCTCAATCTTGGTTTCAGACAGACTAGAGAACCTTGTTTCGCATGGTCCGAGAGTCTTTAGGTACCTTTTGGAAAACTCCAAGCGTGCGGTCATATGTCGTTTAATGAGTGGCTTCTGTCTGGCCGCATAAAGGCCTCATTGTTAGAGTGCTGCAGAGATGGTTGTCTTTCTGGAAGGTTCTCCCATCTCCACAAAGGAACTCTGGAGCTCTGACAGAATGACCATTGGATTCTTGGTCACCTTCCTGACCAAGGCCCTTCTCCCCCGGTTGCTCAGTTTGGCCGGGCGGCCAGCTCTAGGAAGAGTCTTGGTGGTTCCAAACTTCTTCCATTTAAGAATGACGGAGGACACTGTGTTCTTGGGAACTATCAATGATGCAAAAAATGTTTTGGTACCCTTCCCCAGATGTGTGCCTCGACAGAATCCTGTCTCGTAGCTCTACGGACAATTCCATCGACCTCATGGGTTGTTTTGTGCTTTGACAATCACTGTCAACTGTGGGACCTTATATAGACAGGTGTGTGCCTTTCCAAATAATTTCCAATCATGTGAATTTACCACAGGTGGACTCCAATCAAGTTGTAGAAACATCAAGGATGATCAATGGAAACAGGATGCACCCGAGCTCAATTTCGATGTTCATAGCACAGGGTCTGAATACTTACGTAAATAATATAATTACATTTTTTTATATTTAATACATTTTTCACTTTATTCCATTATTAATGTTCTATTTTTAAAGTATATAGGGCAGCAGCCTTTAAGGTGCAGGGTTGAATAACCAGGTGGTAACCAGCTAGTGATGGCTATTTGACAGTCTGATGGCCATGAGATAGAAGCTGTTTTCAGTCTCTCAGATTTACCTGTACTGACCTCCCCTTCTGGATGGTAAGTGGGGTGAACAGGCCATGGTGTTTTTTTTATCTTTATTTAACTAGGCAAGTCAGAACCATTTCAAAGGATCTGAAAACGTATGTAAAAAAAATAAAAATATTTTTTAAAAACATTTGCAAAAAAATCCTAGAAGACTTTTCGCTTTGTCATTATGGGGTATTGATGAGAATTGTATTTAATTTAATCCATTTTAGAGTAAGGTTGTAATGTAACAAAATGTGGGGGGGGGGGGGGGGGGGGGGGGGGGGGAAATAGGTCTGAACTGTACCAATGCACGTTATATAACCATATGAATGAATTTAAACCATATTCTGCCCATATGAACATTTATTTTAGGCCACATACTAAATAGTCTGCCCATATGACCGCATACAATACTGGTAGGCAGTAAAAACACATTTAATAACAGACACTCATGAACACAATAGTAAAAGAGAGTGTTTTTAACAGCTTTCCCAGGGAGACTCAACATATTGCAGGCTCACACAGACAAAAAGGAGTAGCAGAGGTGTTTGTGTCTGCTGCAAGTGTTAGCAGTAAAATAGTAAACACTGTGGCAGTGCTTCACTGTTTCTTCATAGATATTATGGATGTCAGGGCTCCCTGGAAAACAGTGGTTGAGTGGACTAAAGACAAAATAAAATTTAAAAAAAAAAGGGTTACTCATTGTCAGTTCCACAAAACATACAAACCCTACTTTGTAGGAACTAGCCCCCGACTGTATGTCTCCTCCTCAGTTCGCCTCAGTCCATAACACTAACTCTTATAAATTTATAATTGGTCTGCGAGTGCAAAGACACTAAAATGTTACTGGTGAGGAAATTATTCATATAGGATTCTGTAAAAAAAAAAAAAAAAATGTTAAAACCACTTAACTGCAATAAAACGACAGCTGGAGAAGAAAAAATGCTTGGGTCAGACCCAGGTCTTTAGTGAAATGTTCTCTACAATTACATATGAAATGTAAAAAAAATCCTGAGCAAATGTTTCCCCCTCTCGTTGCCCTCGTCTAGGCCTAACGGTACACTGCTTTACTGCCTAGAAATGTTCTGGGTCACAAAAAAATGGTTTTGGGAGAAAAAAAAAAAAAGTGTGACTCCAGCAACCCTGGACACTGTTCCAAGTAGTCAGTGTCCGTCCCAAATAGCACCCCGTAACCAATAGTGACCAGAGCGCAGGTCAAAAGCAGTGCACTACTCCGTAAGGGCTCTGGGTCAAAAGTAGTACACTTCCTAGGGAATGTGGTGCCATTTTGGTACAAAGCCTGTGACCACACGCAATCAGTCCCCACTCTCAATCCTGTGGTCCCCCCCCCCCACCCCAGTGGATCAGATCAATAAGGCTATTTTGAGGAGATTGTATAATGAAGAATCTAGAAGAATCTAGAATCACTGTCATCCCTCTCGTCTGGTGGAGAGAAAGCACACCCATTGTGCACTGCCAGCTCACTAAATGATGAAAAGATTACAATACGTATTACACAATCAGCCACAACAGCAGGAAGACCGACAGAGCGATCTTGAATTCAGTCCAATATGCATGTCTTTGCGTGATATTCCAAATGCCTGTATCACAGAATTTATTTAATTTATTTATTTATTTATTTATTTATTTATTTATATGAGCGTTTGTGTCAGCTTGTTCTCTTTATGGTCTCAACTCGTTCGCTCCTTCTGTGCTGTGCACCTTCCCATTTACACCGGAGATCTATATATAATGACGAGATGCTCATGTCTCCGCCCTAACAATGGGAGTCGTTGTCCCAAAAAGGCGGGACAAGCTTATGTTCAAAATAAGCACATAGAAAACGCATTTTGGCGAAAGTGAAACCTCACTTCCCCCCTTTCTCCTAAGACCCTCCTTCCCCTACCACTCACAACCAACAAAGATGGGAGATCACTTCTTTCCTCTCTGACAAAACGGGTTCAACTCGATATTTCTATTTTGGGGTTTGGTCCGACATTAAGGGTCATAAGGACACTAACACATGGAGACGCACTGTAATAGAGAAGTTAAAACAAGGTGGTTGGAAAGGTTGTTGTTTTTACCTCAGATTTCAGGCAGAGCAGACTACTAAAAAAACAGATGTACCAATTAACTTTCATTCTGGAAAATGAAATGCTCAATTTGTCCCATGAGCATTACGGTACCACGTGTCGCTAGGAGCATTTTATTCAAATAAAGATTGCTATAATAGCCTTTTAGTCGGTTTTATAAAATGTGCAATAAGTATAGAAACAGTAAGGAATTGGCTTCTCATTCTTGATTTCAACATGTGGACAGGCTAGCATGCTGTTCCAACAGTTGAAGACGGACAGGAGGTCGTGTTCCTAATTCAACTCTTGCCTTTTTAGCTGTATTCAAATTATACCTTGATCCAAGTTGGCTGAACTTGAAATCTAAATATTAGCTGGCTACTCACTGACAAGTGGGCTTGTTCCTGAGAGATTGTTTATGAGACCTGTGTTCATCTTCTATAAATGGCTGCTACATTAGTAAATGTGCATTATGCATGGTTCAGGTTAAATTAGGAACGAAAAGGTCATTTTTATACAGACAAACCTAACGCCAGATCAGTGATTGCAAAAATTGGTTTTATAATAAAAAAAATTTAAATATCAAAATAGTTGTGTTTTTTTTTAAAGATAATGTAATTAGTGGGTCTTATGATTATGGAAGGCATATAATCAGCCTAGGTATAATTTACTGAGCTCTGAATTAATTACATCATTACTGTTTTAAAATGCAGTGTATTTGACTTTTAATTGTAGAAAGCTTATTTATATCTTGTAATCCCAAAACAATTTAAAAAAATAAATAAATAAATAAATGTTTTTGGCCACAGAAGAAAGAGGAAGAGAGCGATGTCCATTTTTATTCCAGATGAGATGTTATAAAGCATTAGAAGCTATGAACGAAGAGAACAGGCAGGGCAGGCAGAGTGATCGTTGTGAGACGAGAGCCGAGATGTTGTGAATGACTGAAGAACATTCATGCAAACAAGATGGAATCCCCCACAAACCAAACGGGGGGGGGGGGGGGGGGGGGGGGGGGGGGGGGAGAGAATTTTTAAATAGTTAACACGCATGCAAAAAACATTTAAATTGCATTGCCCGCCCACCCCCTCCATCCCCCCCCCCCATCCTTTCCCCTCTCCAACCCAAACAATTACATACGCCTTTATTTCATCCCATTTTAAAAACAGCTGGTAAACCACAGCTGGGTATAAAATGTGTTTTTATATGCATGGCTAAGAGAAGGGAAGAGAAGAGAGGCAGAGGGAGGGAGGAGGGCTAAGGCCCAGTCAAATGGCAGCATTATCAGTCTGTCCACGCTCTGCAGAAGAGCGTAGCATAGTCCTAACTGTCAGGCCAGCCCTGCCACAAGCAGAGCTGCCGAATTCCTGTTCAATGACAGTGTGCATCCCAAATGGCACCCTATTCCCTATACTGTGCACTTACTGTTGACCAGAGCCCAGGGAATAGGGTGCAATTTGGGACACAAATAAAATAGCAGAGGACGGCTGACATTCCCAGGCACTGACAACACTGCTGGTGGCACTACTGTCTACCAAGCAGACAACTCAGAGCACAACAACTTACCCATGACCACCTTAACTATATCAGTAACGCACACAGTGAGTGACGAAGCATGTTTGTCAAAGACCTTGGCTGAAGAACTTAAGTACCAGCAACCTAGGGCTGTCCCCGACTAAAAAAAAAAATATTGGTCAAACGAAAGTCTGGTTTTTCAGCCAATTTTCTTCAGCGTGTATTTTTCCATATATAAAACATGTGTTTTAATAAAATATACATTTATATACACACACACACACAGAGTCTTGTCTGATGCTTTAAGCACAGTTTGATTGAATAAATTGAAACAAATGTCTGAAGAGGGAGTCAGAAGTCCCTGAAGAGGGAGCCAGAAAAAAAGCCATTTCATCTCTACTCCACCTGTCTGCAAAGAACTTGAAACATTGTATCAACTATCTACTGGGTCCGGCCTGAGGCTCATGCGAGCTAACTTAATCATATTCCCATGCCCTCAGTTTCCTGTGCCAGTGAGCTCCGGACAGACAGCTGTATTTGCACAAGGGAGTAGTAACCAGGTATTTATTATGTTTCCGGCTGGGATATTCAGAGAATACCATTTTCCCCCCCTTTCACACCGAGGATCGGTGGTTATCGAAAGGGAGAGAGGTGGAACTAATTTCTCAAATAAATTAAGGACCTACAGCCATTCTCAACTGATGTTATATAAAAATAAAAAAATGACTACTTGCTGTTTGAGGTGAAGAAAATATATATATATTTGATAAGCTCCACAGCTCATTGGTGGTGGGGTGTTAAGACAATCAGAAATACCCAACATGGTACATGAATACATTTGCACACAGGCGGGATAGCCTAGGTCTACTTCTATGACTAAATCAGGTGCGCATCGTAACTCAACATTGACAGGAGTCCTCTAAAAACAATAAATTAACAAAACTCGTAAACGGAATGATCTAAAACAAAAACACGTTTCTCATAGGTTGAGCTCCGCAAACAACGTGTCCAATCAGAGAACGGTAAAATTACTAAATATAAATGCAGGCATATTGATCATTTATTATTAATTGCGTCAACAGAATTTACCGTAACCAAACAAACATTGTAGATTAGAAAATGTGGAATAAAGGGTATTTAGCATAAATCATAACCACATGTAACACAGATTTGCATTAAAAGTCTCAATGCAAAGTTAACTTGAACAATAGAAAACTGAGTTTACATAAAACTAAAATCAGAAATCCCAAAATGCCATAGTTGCAGAGTGCGACGTAAAATGGAGGACGCGGCAGACCAGCCTTTTCCCTATCATGTAAACTCCAACAGACCAGCCTATTCCCTATCATGTAAACTCCAACAGACCAGCCTATTCCCTATCATGTAAACTCCAACAGACCAGCCTATTCCCTATCACGTAAACTCCAACAGACCAGCCTATTCCCTATCATGTAAACTCCAACAGACCAGCCTATTCCCTATCATGTAAACTCCAACAGACCAGCCTTTTCCCCCATCATGTAAACTCCAACAGACCAATTCTATTCCCTATCATGTAAACTCCAACAGACCAGCCTATTCCCTATCATGTAAACTCCAACAGACCAATTCTATTCCCTATCATGTAAACTCCAACAGACCAGCCTATTCCCTATCATGTAAACTCCAACAGACCAGCCTTTTCCCTATCATGTAAACTCCAACAGACCAGCCTATTCCCTATCATGTAAACTCCAACAGACCAGCCTATTCCCTATCATGTAAACTCCAACAGACCAGCCTATTCCCTATCACGTAAACTCCAACAGACCAGCCTATTCCCTATCATGTAAACTCCAACAGACCAGCCTATTCCCTATCATGTAAACTCCAACAGACCAGCCTTTTCCCCCATCATGTAAACTCCAACAGACCAATTCTATTCCCTATCATGTAAACTCCAACAGACCAATTCTATTCCCTATCATGTAAACTCCAACAGACCAGCCTATTCCCTATCATGTAAACTCCAACAGACCAGCCTATTCCCTATCATGTAAACTCCAACAGACCAGCCTATTCCCTATCATGTAAACTCCAGACCAGCCTATTCCCTATCATGTAAACTCCAACAGACCAGCCTATTCCCTATCATGTAAACTCCAACAAACCAGCCTATTCCCTATCATGTAAACTCCAACAGACCAGCCTATTCCCTATCATGTAAACTCCAACAGACCAGCCTATTCCCTATCATGTAAACTCCAACAGACCAGCCTATTCCCTATCATGTGAACTCCAACAGACCAGCCTTTTCCCTATCATGTAAACTCCAACAGAAATAAAACATTTGAAGTCAACTTCAAACTAAACCAAATAGTTTGCACTCATGACTACTGGTTTGAATTTTCATCCAACTTACAAGATCTTGTTACAAATCAGCTGGCAAGGTTGCTAGCCAACTAGCCTGCTGACGTTATCCCTACCAGCCTGTGAACATTAGGTTAGCACTGTGTGAGTCAGCTAGCTGCTATCAACACCTAGCTTACAGTTACATTCAAAGTAATCCAACATTTTGGAAATACATAACGCCATCTAACCAGTTATGAAATTATGTTACCGGTATATGCTGTTATTTAAGCCTGCTAGATAGCCAGCCAATCACCATAGTCAACTTAGACAAAGTATGTGGACACCCCTTCAAATTAGTGGAGTCAGCCTTGTGTGTAAAATAGAGCACACAGCCATGCAATCTCCATAGACAAACCTTGGCCTTACTGAAGAGCTGAGTGAGTTTCAATGTGGCGCCATCATAGGATGCCACACCTTTCCAATAAATGTTTGCCCTGCTAGAGCAGCCACCCGGCTCAACTGTAAGTGCTGTTCTTGTGAAGTGGAAGCGTCTTGGAGCAACAACGGCTCAGCCACAAAGTGGTAGGCCACACAAGCTGACAGAACAGGGACCACCGAGCAACATTCACTAACGAGTTCCAAACCACCTCTGGAAGCGACGTCGCACAAGAACTGTTCGTCGGGAAATTCATGAAATATCAGTTTCCTTGGCCGAGCAGCCGCACACACAAGCCTAAGATCTCCATGCACTATGCCAAGGGTCAGCTGGAGTGATGTAAAGCACGCCGGCATTGGTCTCTGGAGCAGTGGAAACACGTTCTCTGAAATTATAAATCACGCTTCACAATCTGAAAGTCCAGCTGTGTCAACAGCTTGGGGAAGTCTCTTTCCTGTTTCAGCATGACAATGCCTCTGTACACAAAGAGAGGTCCACACAGAAATGGTTTGTCGAGATCGGTGTGGAAGAACTTGACTTGCCTGCACAGAGTCCTGACCTAAACTCCATCGAACACCTTTGAGATGAATTGGAACGACAACTATGAGCCAGGCCTGATCGCACAACATCAGTGCCCGACCTTACTAATGCTTGTGGCTGAATGGAAGAAAGTCCCCACAGCAATGTTCCAACATCTAGTGGAAAGCCTTCCCCAGAAGAGTGGAGGCTGTTATGGCAGTAATGTTCCAACATCTAGTGGAAAGCCTTCCCCAGAAGAGTGGAGGCTGTTATAGCAGCAATGTTCCAACATCTAGAGGGAAGACTTCCCAGAAAAGTGGAGTCTGTGATAGCAGCTAAGGAGGGGGAACCAACTCCATATTAATACACTTCAACAAGTGATAGCACCATCAGTAAGGCTTAGAACAGGAGAGACACCCTAGCCATAGTTACGGCAGCAGAGAGACAACCTAGCCATAGTTACAGCAGCAGAGAGATAAACTAGCTGGAGCAAAAGCATGGTGAGCAGATGGACTTGGGGGGGGGGGGTAGTGTGAGTCCGGATCGGAAAAGAGAAGCACTGAAGAGCTGCTGTTAGAGAACATTAGGATTTCATTTGATGGTGATTTGATGGCAGCTTTCTGACACTCGTTGTCGTGGCAGCCATAAAACTAAATATGAAACGGAATCTGAGTCAG
The DNA here is from genome assembly GCF_013265735.2 of Oncorhynchus mykiss. Lineage (NCBI taxonomy): Eukaryota > Metazoa > Chordata > Actinopteri > Salmoniformes > Salmonidae > Oncorhynchus > Oncorhynchus mykiss. The sequence goes on along the minus strand of NC_050571.1, from coordinate 4,490,277 downwards.
TTAGGTCTCACTAGGCAGGTGGAGAATACAGGCATTTAAATACTAGTGAGATCATCGATGACATTTTCCCTCCATCCACGCAGGAGTTCTGCTACGCTCTGATCATTTTCATGGCAACAGTCAGTCTAGGCGAACTAGAAACATCCCGGCTGGAGGAACAGAGGGCCAGAAACATCCCGGCTGGAGGAACAGAGGGCCAGAAACATCCCGGCTGGAGGAACAGAGGGCCAGAAACATCCCGGCTGGAGGAACAGAGACCAGGAAGTCAGTAGAAACATCCTGGATAGCAGAACAGAGCGGAGAATAGAAACAAGCTGTTCACCAACAGCCGTGACAATCCCTGTTTAGCCCTGCAGTGAGATCACTACTATACCTAGGATTAGCAACTCAATCCAGTTGATTCATCCTGAATGCTGTGCCATGCAAATCAAACTATGCCCCCCACAAAGATGTGCAACTGTATGGAGGTGCAATCCCTGCATTACACACACCATGAACAAAAGTATGTGGACGCCTGATCGTCGAACATCTCATTTCAAACTCATGGGCGTTAATGTACAGTTGGACCCCGCTTTGCTGCTTTAACAGCCTGGGAAGGCTTTCCACTAGATGTAGGGAGAACATGCATTTAATGGCATATGAAAGTGTTGACAGTGCGCAATTTTTTTATTTAACCTTTAACTAGGCAAGTCAGTTAAGAACAAATTCTTGTTTTCAATGACGGCCTAGGAACAGTGGGCAGAACGACAAATTCGTATTTTTAAATCATCAAAGCCCCATACACTACCCACCACTGCGACCTGTACGCACTCGTTGGCTGGCGCATTGGCTCCATATTCCTCGCCAAACCCACTGGCTCCAGGTCATCTACAAGTCTTGGCTAGGTAAAGCCCCGCCTTAGCTCACTGGTCACTAGCACGTGCTCCAGCAGGTATATTTCACTGATCATCCCCAAAGCCAACAGTTTATTTGGCCGCCTTTCCGTCCAGTTCTCTGCCGCCAATGACTGGAACGAATTGCAAAAATCTCTGAAGCTGTAGACTCACATCTCCCTCACTAACTTTAAGCACCAGCTGTCAGAGCAGCTTACCGATCACTGCACCTGTACACAGCCCATCTGTAAATAGCACATCTCCATATTATTACTTACCCTCTTGCACCCCATTATATCTACTTGCACATATCACTCCAGTATTAATGCTAAATTGTAATTACTGTCACCTCTATGGCCTATTTATTGACTACCTCCCTACATTTGCACACACACACACATTTTTATTTTCTATTGTATAATTGAATGTACGTTTGTTTATGTGTAACTTGTTTTGTGTCGCACTGCTTTGCTTTATCTTGGCCGTAAATGAGAACATAAATAATAATTCATTAATAATAACCTACATTTACATTCTGCATTGTAAATTGCCCTCGTGTAAATTGTGATATTCCAAACAACAAGCTATCGTGGTGAAATATAGCGATGCATAATGTCAGCAGCTGTCTCCCTCTAGCTAACTATGGCTGCATCTATAATTGTTTACACACTTATTTTCTTTCTTTTTTTTTTTAAACACTGTCACTATTTTAGGTTAAAACAATTAAAGTTGCCTTATCTTTCACTTTCAGGTGTTGAAAACCAGTACTCTCCGGCGGATGTAATTTTCATGGACAAATGCAACTACACAACATTTTCCCAAGCTATACTAGCCTCCCTTCCACAGCAACGATCTGAACGATGCCTGGGCAGCGGTCACAGATAAGGCCTCATAACGCCTGAGGGCATACAAGGAGGTTCCGAAAGGAGTGATGCCCGACAGTGTCCGTGTAACCCGTCTCTACCATGTCATCAATCTGGCGGGTGAGACCTAGCCACACTACCGTCTTCTTTATGAAGTCTGCCAGAAAGAGAAGGTGGGTGAGCTCTCTCATTATGAAGGCGTATGTGCAGGCCAAGGCTCCTCCTGAAGCAGTGTGCTCCGGATGGAATAAGCTTGTTTTGAGGCAGTGAAGTACCATTTTCGCAGGAAAGTCATCATCCCAGGCAGTCACAAACATCCTCAGCCAGCTGGAAACAGAACGTGCAGGCCCTCACTGTTTAGCTAAACTTCATCTCGGAAGTCTGCTCCACAATTTTATGACAGCTCTGTCAATCCTGAGAGGAAAGCACCGTCCCACAGCATGTGTCTGCATACAACGTCATGGAGGATCTGGGCTCTTACCTAGTGAATGGAACGGCAAAACAAACAACAAAAACATGCTGGTATGGAGCCAAGACAGATACGTTATTGAGAAAGATGGTGAATTGGAGAGAGGTGCTTAACCATCTCCATGATACTTTCCACTTGTCCTTCACAAAGTTGTCAAAGCACTGGGACACACATCCAGCCAGAGATGTCGACAGACTGGCTCGGGTGTTCGATCCTAGGCAGGCTCCAGCCATGAAAAAGCAGATTGAAGCCCCACACACACACCTGAAACCCATCAAGAGTGCTCAGTGAAGAATGGATTGCCTATCAGCTGTGTGTGTCCAGGGAGCCCTCACCAACTTTGGAGCTTGCTGATGACTGGAGGGGCCCCGAGTGGGAGAATCCCAAGAGTTGCAGAAGAAGTGTCAGTGCCCGACATCTACTTCCCAGTCAGCTCAGCCGACAGAGAGAGAGAGAGAGAGGGAGTTTTAGCAAATAGAAGAATCTACTCACAGACAAGCGAGAGGCACTCACCGAGCGCAACACAAAGATGGCTGACAATCATGTACTTCAATGGAGATCATTACTACTTCGGAGCTCATTAGGTAGTTCTATAGGTTTTGCCCCATGTCTCTTTCGCCCCCATTTATAATTTAAAACACTTAATAAAGCACTTTATTTTACAAAAAAAACAATGAATGCAATATTTATTTATTTTTACATAAGTATAAACTAAGGTTTTATAATTTAAACACTTACTAAAGTACTATTTTACAAAACAATATTGCATTCATAGTTATATTAATGTAAAAAAATGTTTTTGTAAAAATGGTTTATCCCATTGCTTCCTAGATTCTTGCATTATTTTTTGTTCATTTATAATGAAACCCTATTCAAGCACTTGCCTTGATAAAAAACAAAAATTATGCAATGTTGTTACGCATCATTACAAATGTACTGTTATATCTCAGTAAATAGTTGGCGTTTTATTCAATTCCATTAGACACTTTCTGATAAAAAATTAGCATAAATCGTACCACAGAATAAAGAAATAATTTAACATAACAATTTAATTTGGGAGGAGAATTTTTTTTTTTTGGGTGGGGGGGTGGATTTCATAGGGCCCTACACAAGCAGGACACAGTCCCTACACTTTGGAGAGAGAAAAGTAGAAAATAAAACAGCATTGTGTGATGGCAGCAACTAAAAACGCACTGACATAGCCTAGTTCCTGATAAAAAATAACTACTTGCAGGGCATAAATGTACATTTTGGTCCACCAGCCACTGTGGCAGGTAAATAATATCTATATATTAATTTTTTTTTTAAACAGATGTGCATGCTTAGTAGTAATACATCCATTGTTTTAGAAACATTACTAAGTAGTAATGTGGTATATTATTTTTAAAATTTGTAACCCTTCTCTTAAACCAAAATATTGATGAAAAAAAAAGATACTGCAGAACCCTGACCAGCAGTCAACGTAGCTGGTGGAATAAACATCTTAACCGCCAAAAAACCTGCCCACGTTTTGCTGCCTCCTGCACAGCTTAGCCAATGTTTGCAACAATAACGAGAGAAAAAAAACATTTACATTCAATTGCTAATTGGACTGCTTGTCTGTGTCGTGCTGCGTTCCACCACTGGGCAGCCAAGTGAGACAGGCAGCCTAGTGAGACAGGCAGCCAAGTGAGACAGGCAGCCTAGTGAGACAGGCAGCCAAGTGAGACAGGCAGCCAAGTGAGACAGGCAGCCTAGTGAGACAGGCAGCCAAGTGAGACAGGCAGCCAAGTGAGACAGGCAGCCAAGTGAGACAGGCAGCCAAGTGAGACAGGCAGCCAAGTGAGACAGGCAGCCAAGTGAGACAGGCAGCCAAGTGAGACAGGCAGCCAAGTGAGACAGGCAGCCAAGTGAGACAGGCAGCCTAGTGAAACAGGCAGCCTAGTGAGACAGGCAGCCAAGTGAGACAGGCAGCCAAGTGAGACAGGCAGCCAAGTGAGACAGGCAGTCAAGTGAGACAGGCAGCCAAGTGTGTATTCGGGACGGTGGAAAGAGTGACAACGGACGAGTTCGTTATGCATCTGCCCGATACCATTGTTATACCATATATGCTGATATCGTGGCGAGAGTAAATAGCAACACGCAACTCAGCAGCTAAGTGCATAAAAATCACTAGACTGCCTGTTTGTGGTGTGCTTATGTTGACAATAGTGACAACACAGTACTGTATTTTCGTGTAAAACATGTAGCCATCTCCTCTCCTGAAAAACATGAAATCAGGCCTGTGCTTACGGACACATGGAATGCAATAGTTAGAACAGTTGTGTACAACGAGGTTTGTGGGCTACACCATTGATCAAGGACGGCGGGCAGCCGAGGGGGCAACCCGGCACGGCGGACAGCCGAGGGGGCACAGCGGCACAGTCGAGGGGGCTACCCGGCACGGCGGCACAGCCGAGGGGGCAACCCGGCACGGCCAAGGGGGCAACCCGGCACAACCAAGGGGGCAACCGGCACAACCAAGGGGGCACCCGGCACGGCAGGACAGCCAAGAGGGCACCCGGCACGGCAGGACAGCCAAGGGGGCACCCGGCACGGCAGGACAGCCAAGGGGGGCACCCAAGCACAGCAGATAGTGGGTGAAATCACCTTCTCCTGCCTACACCACATCGTCTCATTCAATAGGCATCAATATCAACAGGCTTTTAAAACATTCATGGCAAAACAAGCCATTGAGAAATGAGGAGCTGAGCATCTTGACGGGGTTAAACCTCTCCATTAACCCGAGTCCTCTCCTCCCTCCACCAGAAGGGACACAGAGGAAAATCACACTGCAGCTACTAGGAGTAATGAGATTTAACAACATGAGTTAAAAGATTGGGGTGATGACGCTTAAGGCTACATGCCTCTACGCAGCCCTTTATACTGAGCGAACAGGGATTTTTCAGCCACTGAAATCCTTGGAAAGGTCTTTAAAAAGTGCAACAAACAGTTTTAAGCTGCATGAAAAAAAAAAAAAAAGTGTAGAATTGAAAGAAATTAGCTTTAAAACTGAAGAAAAAAACATATCATCTCGGCTCCAAATAAGTAGAACTGCAAGCCTGCCACAAGCCCTTCTTTATTTTTTAATTCAGAAAAGGCCTGACACTCCCTCTCCTCCATAGAGGGTAAGATAATGAAAGACTGCAAGGCAGAACACAATGACAGGAAGGATAGCAGTGGTTCAATCCACGGACGCAGTTGGAATAAATTCAGAGGAGGATTCATAGGGCACCAACTGAATAAATATGTTCCCTTGAAGTCAAGCGGCAGAACTACAAGGTCAAATTACCCATTAGGCAAATCATGTGATGTATTTCAGAGATTCCTCAAAAACAACATGTTTTCAATTAATAGGTTTGATAAGGGGGGGGGGGGGGGGGGGGGGACATTGTGGGGGGGCCTAATAACAGACAGAATTTTTTTTTAAAGAAACTTGGCACAAAAACATCCACCGGTTTGTGGTTGACCCTACGCCAGTGGTTCCAAACCCTCGTCTCCCAAACAGTACACGTCTCCTTTTCCATGGACAAGAACACCCGATTAAACTAATCATCAAGCCCTCAATGAGTTGAATGAGATGTTTGTGTCAAGGGCTTCAACAAAAAACTGTACTGTTGAGGGGTACTGGAGGTCCAGGGTTGGGGGAAAACACTGGCCTGTGCTTCTCGTGAAGCATGGGGGGGGGGGTGGCAGCGTAGCCTAGTGTTTAGAGCATCGGATTAGTAACCGGGAAGGTTGCAAGATCGAATCCCCGAGCTGACAAGGTAAAAATCTGTCGTTCAGCCCCTAAACAAGGCAGTTAACCCACTAGGCCAGTTAACCCACTAGGCCAGTTAACCCACTGTTCCTAGGCCAGTTAACCCACTATTCCTAGACCACCATTGAAAATAAGAATGTGTTCTTAATTGCCTAGTTAAATAAACACATATACACACACACACACACACGCGTCTATAAGTCTATATAAAAACTGCAGCGGACTTGTAGCCATCCATGTGGATGACATACCTATTCATCCATAAAAAAAGAGAGCAGGGTTTCCAAGGCTTACCTTGCTTGCGTACATCCTCCACGGCAGCAGTGAGCTCGTCCTTGAGGAACTGGCTCTCCTTGGCGATCTTCTCTCCTTTATCCAGGAAGTTCAAGGTAGCGGTCTCCACCGAGGCGGCCAATACATGGGCCTTCTTAGAGCGACCCTTCTTCTTATTGGACGGCCCCTTGTTGCTGGAGTTCACCAGGGTCGTGACCTTTAGGAGCAGGACGAGAGGTCAAATGTCTCGAGGGCGAGATGCACAACACCGCTTCTGAAAGTCCCTGACACTACAGCTAAAGATATATATTTTTTTAATAAGTGTCTAGTCATAGCTAGCCAACTGATTCCAGACTACAAACAAACAAAGTAGCTAGTGCTTTTCAAGCCTTTAGGGCTAGATACCAATGAACCAATCAAAACCCATCATGAATGCATGACAACCAGTTTTAAAAATACAGGCTACCCAATAGGCTTACAGCATTTCTAACTGTCATCAAATATCAAAAATGCATTTGCTCAGTCAAAACGTATGTATCCTATGAAAACACATGAATATATCGCTCTATCAAAATGCATGCTTTGTTAAAACGTTTGTGTCTGGGGATGCTAGCTGGCGAGGGCCCTAAAAGGGAGCCTATTGTCAGAGGGGTTGTCACAATACCAACAATGTGACGCCAGGCCAAGAATCCCCACGCCGAGTCGTCTGGTGACACCATAGGGTTTTGTTCACAGCTGTCACGCGCGATATTCAATGAAGCACTCATTCTTATGACATACCTGCCACCGCGATCTGAATTCTGATATTCTATTTGTAGGACACGTGCGGTAGGGGTGCGTTCTGTGCTCATGTTATATATATATAGATATAGATATAGATATAGATATAGATATAGAGAGAGAGAGAGAGAGAGAGAGAAGATAGTGATCACACAAGGAGATCGGTTCGCACCTCTTTAATAGCTCAATGGGTGATACACTCTTCGTCTGCACTCTTTGTCAGACACCCCACATTTACATTTTTTTTTTTAAACAGATCAACCTGATTCATGTGGATTACCCATTTTCAGATCATAACGGTGAATATGGCCAAAGTTTGCATCCCTGACACAGTGGATTAAAATGTACGTATTTCCAACCTGTGTGACCAAGGGCTCCAGCAGCCTCTCCACAGCCAGGGTACGGATCTCCAGGCTCTTCGGATCCCATTTGAAGTTGATGTTGGCCGTGTTTATGGTTGTCATGTTTACCTCGTATCTGAGAAGGAGAGGAGAGGAGGGACGGTTACTGAGGAGAGGGAGGGGATGATAAGATTACGACAAAAAGGGATGTCTGGGTCATTCATCAAATGAGGGGGTTAAGCCACCAGCCATGGCAACACAGCACACCCACCCCTGGAGGTACAACACATTTCAACTGACCTCTGATCTGTGTGCAGCATAGAACATTATTGGGCCATCTAGCCTAGATAAGAGCTAACCCCACACATCATAAAAACGATAAGGCCTTATTGCATTGAATCAACAACAAAAAAAAAAGCTGTGAAACCCATTGAAAGTGTTTATTTAACCAATTCATGCTAAGCGAAGAGCCACGACACCATGGGAGCTGCCCAAATGGCACCCCATTCCCTATGCAGTGCACTATTTTTGACCAAGACCACACAGGAAGCTGGGGGGGGGGGGGGGGGGGGGGGGGAGTAGTGCACTATATAGGGAAATGGGTGCTATTTGAGCAGCAACCATGGTGTTGTGACATTTGGGACAGACACCGTTTTAAAAATGGATGCTCCTTCTTCAGAGACAGGTCTCCCTCCACCACCGTTCGACAGCCATAAGTGGAGCAGAGTAACATTTTGGCCCTTTTAAATATGGATGCTCCCTCTTCAGAGGAGGCAGGTCTCTCTCCACCACCGTTAAGACAGCCATAAGTGGAACAGAGTACAGCGACTGGCCTTGTATCGATTAGCCTTCACGCACTGAGTGGCAGGGATAATCAGGATGCCCCGAGGGCTGAGCAGGGCTGGACCCAGTACCCTGTCTGCCGGGCCGACAACGAGGGGCCCGTCTCTCAACACACCGAGGGGGCCCGTCTCTCAACACACCGAGGGGGCCCGTCTCTCAACACACCGAGGGGGCCCGTCTCTCAACACACCGAGGGGGCCCGTCTCTCAACACACCGAGGGGGCCCGTCTCTCAACACACCGAGGGGGCCCGTCTCTCAACACACCGAGGGGGCCCGTCTCTCAACACACCGAGGGGGCCCGTCTCTCAACACACCGAGGGGGCCCGTCTCTCAACACACCGAGGGGGCCCGTCTCTCAACACACCGAGGGGGCCCGTCTCTCAACACACCGAGGGGGCCCGTCTCTCAACACACCGAGGGGGCCGTCTCTCAACACACCGAGGGGGCCGTCTCTCAACACACCGAGGGGGCCGTCTCTCAACACACCGAGGGGGCCGTCTCTCAACACACCGAGGGGGCCGTCTCTCAACACACCGAGGGGGCCGTCTCTCAACACACCGAGGGGGCCGTCTCTCAACACACCGAGGGGGCCGTCTCTCAAATGTAACCCTATTTCCCCACACAGTGTACTACTTTTCACCAGTGCCCCATATGTTCAATCAAAAATGACAATGGGGTAAAATAACATGTTAATTAAGCAATAAGGCCGAGGGGGTGTGGTATATAGCCAATATATCACAGCTAAGGGCTGTTCTTATGCGACGCAACACGGACTGCCTGGATACAGACCTTAGCTGTGGTATATTGGCCACAAACCCAAGGTGCCTTATTGCTATTATACTGAACAAAAATATCAACGCAACATGTGAAGTGTTGGTCCCATGTTTCATGAGCTGAAATAAAAGATCCAAGAAACTTTTCAAGAAGCTTATTTCTTTCAAATGTGCACAAATGTGTTTACATCCCTGTCAGTGAGCATTTCTCCTTTGCCAAGATAATCCATCCACCTGACCAGATGTGGCATATCAAGAAGCTGATTTAAACATTAAAAAAAAGACTCATTACACAGGTGCACCTTATGCTGGGGACAATAAAAGGCCACTAATAAAAAAGTGCAGCTTTTTGTCACAGATGTCTCAAGTTGAGGGAGCGCGCAATTGTCGTAATGACTGCAGTATGTCCACCAGAGCTGTTGCCAGAGAATTTAATGTTCATTTCTCAACCATAAGCCACCTCCGTTATTTTAGAAAATTTTGCAGTACGTCCAACCGGCCTCACAACCGTAGACCACGTGTAACCACACCAGCCCAGGATCTCCACACCCAGCTTCTTCACCAGCGAGATTTCCGGGGGGGGGGGGGGGGAATTCTACATTTTCTTTATGAGTAGTGCGTGACCCTAAGGAGGCAACACATACAATCTAAGTGATTCCAATGTCTCTCCCTAATCTGATTGGTTTATACTGTTCAATTCAACTTCAACCCCCCCCCCCCCCCCCCCCTCAATTTCTGCATTTAAGATCATTTCCACGTAGGGCTGCATGATATGGTCAAGTAATCTGGGCCTTGTTTTTAACCAAATGTTGCAATTAAGACTTGCGATTTAGAGCAAAACACTTGGAATCATGGGAACAGAATGTCTATTCTAATTATATAGTTACAATATAATAGTGGGCACCTTGAATACAGTGTTGCTTGACATGACAACAAATGAAAATGCCAGGGAGAATTTATTGTGAACGGATGGGAACTAATGTGTTGATAGGTGTTTCCTAGGGGACCCTATAATCTTTGGATACATTGAATGTTTTCTCTTAGCTACGTCATGTAGCTAACATTCTTGCTTTGCGTTTACCTCTAATTTAGGTGACACTATTGCACAAACATACTGATTTGGGTCTATACAATATACAATCACTGGTATTATCAGGCTGTATAGCTAATTACGCTTGCTCTTACTCAGTGCATTTGTTAGCCAGCTAGCGATTAGCATTAGCGGCTAACAAGATTTAGGAACAACTTGCTAAGAAAATACAAACTGTTAGCTTGTGTTTCTTACATATTCTAATAGTGTAATTATAGAACGCTAGTAGATTTATATTAAGAAGCAACGTGAAAACAGCATCGTTGTCATCAACATTGTTGCATGTGCTGCATTGAACACGCAGACTAAACACAAAGTGTCTCCTGGTTGAGGAACATCAACTGCGCTCCTTGAGTGACAGGGGGCGTGGCTAGGTCTGTGTCTAAAGCGGCATAGAGAGATGACTGAAGTAGCGAACTATAAAAATGGACCTTACACACTGCGTATCACATTTATCAAACATTCAAATACCGGTATAGAAGTTCAAGTAAAAAAAAGTCTGTGCATCAATACCGGTATAGTCGCAAAAAAAACGGCATACCGCACAGCCCTACTCCCCAGTGGGTGGGCCTAACCCTCCCAGGCACACTGATGGCAGCGCCCCTGCCCAGTCAACTGAAATTCATAGATGAGGGCCTAAAATCATTTATGTAAATTTACTGATTTCCTTAAAAAGGTAACAGTAACTCAGCAAAATCTTTGAAATTGTTGCATGTTATGTTTATATTTTAGTTCTGTATAACTAGAGCAGTTAAATAATGTTAAAATAAAAAAATACCACGGGTATGACACTTATTTTAACTAGGTAAGTCAGTTAAGAACAAATTGTTATTTACAATGACGGCCTCCTAGAGAACAGTGGGTTAACTGCCTCGTTCAGGCTCCTAAAATGTTCCATTTGTATCTTTTAAATGGAATAATAGTTAACGCTCAATCACTTGCCTGCTGCCGTCCCCCAATATCCTCGACTATATATTTTAAATTAAAAAGTTAACGCTTACTGTTTAGTTAACTAACGAGTCTTCACTTAACTAGCTTACGAAACTAATACTATGCCCCTGGCTCGCTTAAATGTCTAGGTATTTTGGGGCCTTTACACCGGAGCCGGTTTTAACGAAGGAAACATTTGTGATTAGCGGCTAATTGAGTTAGCTTCACGTTACTAACTAACAAAACGAAACACTTCGACAACAACAAAAAAACTGTTTTGACTGTTGAAGTTACCAACAAGCAAAAATGTAAAGTTGACCATTAAATGAACAAGTTAATAACCTAACGTTACAAAACACATAGATACATATATATATATATAAAATACATACAATAATAAGTAACTAACCAGGTGTCACCAACGTTAGCGAGCACAATAAACAGCGAGAATGACTGAAGAGGTTTCGTATTACGTTGAAACAATTAAACAAATAAATTAACAAAGTTAAAGTAACGGATTAAAACGAGTAAAAACAACCAGCTACTTTTGCAACTACACGAAAATACATATATATATATATATATATATATATATATATATTTTTAAATCACAGTAAAACAAAAAACTAAAATCACAGTGAAAACTTACCGAAAGGCAACAATACACTTGGAAAACTTGTTCAAAAACAACAACAAACACAAAAAAAACACCTCAAAATGGTGGATTGAATCGGGAATTCGTCCCCTGATTCCAAGTTCTCTTTCCCAACCGACGTTTACTCCCCTCGACTTGTTAAAAAGGGGAAATGAAGCTTCGATACTTTGTGTTCTTTGGGTTTTTTAAAAACTATTGAAAGCCACAATATACGATAGATGTTGGAATACAAAAGGATTCCTCAACTTTGATAAACGTTTCGGTCAGTAACTATTCCCTGAAGGGTGGGGAAGCGAGAGAGAGGGGGTCAGTGTGCTATTTCCTGAAGTCACGGAAAAGGGCAGAACCGGGAGACTATGACCTGACAAAAGCCTTATCAGGTGTTTATAAGGCGTGGTGCTGAAATGTCAACGCTTTACCTTATAAGGATCTAATGAGGAATTTTTCTAACGAAACCCAATGGAAGGAATTTCCAATTTATTCGCGCTAAATCAGTTTAGCTGGAGGAAGCTCCAATCTCCTCAGGAAAGGTGTGCCACAAGTATTTTATTTGTTTTTTATAGCCTATATTTATAGCCTATATTTAGTCTAACCAGTAGCCCATGAAAAAATGTAATACAACATGAAACAACAGGTTCAATGAAACAGGCCAGGGAGGGGTTCTTAAACTTTGTCAGCTCGACACCCAAATGAGAAATTGACCGTCCTCCCGTGTCCCAAATCATCCAACGACCCAAACTCAAATCTAGTTTCGGTATTGCCTTTTAGATAATGAATGGACAGGGAGGACCTGATCCTAGATCAGTACTGCTCTACTAATGTGACACTTTATGAATATTGGCCATGACCTTAAAAGTCCTTTGCAGACTGTACGATTGTTACACGTCGTGGGTAAATTCTTAGGCTTGTACAATGTGACAGGGTCGAGGTCTGCTATTAAAGGACGGCTACGTGCTATCGTGTGATGCGTTCAGATCAACTGGGAACTCGCAAAATACTAGACCAAAAGGTCGGAACTCTAAAAAGAGGACCGAGGCCCCGCGTTGGAATTGCGAGTTGGATGAGTGTTCAAATCGATTTTTCCCAGATCTGAGCTCTTTTTCCCCGCCACAGTTCCTTGTTGTTCAGAACACACTCTAGTCGGAAGTCGGAGATTTCCGAGTTCCAAGCTCCTAGTGGTTTTGAACGCGTCAGTAGGCTCCAACCTAATTCTAGCAGTGTCAGAATTAATTCAATTTCAATTCAAGGAGCTTTATTGGCATGGGAAACCTGTGTTAACATTGCCAAAGCAAGTGAGGTAGATAATATACAAAATACAGAATTATTTAGCCTTTATCGTGGTCTGGCTTGTTTTACCAGCCGATCCCGGTGACTGACAAATATGAACAGGACTGAACTCGCGATCAAAACACAATGTCAACAGCAGAATTAGATCTGAGAAATAGTTATCTTAATCCAAAAATACATAATATCACAAAGGCATGAGGTAATTAAAGTGCAATTTACCTCTGATCGCACCTGGCTAAAAACACACGAACAAACACATACCCAACACGTGAGCTTCACTTCCAAGAGCTGTGGTGGAGATACAGGGGTTGACTGACAACTTTTGAGAGTCACCTAAGAGTTTAAAAGAAAAACGTCCTACCACAGCCACCATATTTTAGAGAAACCCGTATTTGTATTTGAAAACTAAAGAAAAGTCTGCGACGCGTGCGCTGTTGAGTTTTGTCCCGTATTTGACTACCCAGCTTCAGATTAAAAATTACTTAGGTGTTTTTGGTCTTACAAATGATAAGCCTACTATGCTACAGTAGGCATACATGCTATTATATTCGTATCTCATATGTAAAATACAAATCAATTATTATGTTGATCTTGATAGGCCTTGATTAAGCTTTGATCTAACTTTAATAAACGAGCAATCATCATAAGAGTGATAATATTATATTTGTAATAATAACACGTGATAAGTAGGACTATTAGATGTAGGCAACATCTTGAGTTTTTTTTTTTTTTTTTTTTTGCGTTTTGAGGACCTTTCCAATCGTAGAGCTGAACTGACAACAGTGGTCCCGTTAAACTCAGGTGTTTGAGCATGGCTACAGCAGGGTTGTGGGTACGAATTTCATGGGGTACCAGTACGAAAATAATACAAATATGAAAATGTATTGCACTCTACTGTAAGTCTCTCTGGATAAGAGAGTCTGCTAAATGACTCACTACTGTAGTCTCTCTGGATAAGAGAGTCTGCTAAATGACTCACTACTGTAGTCTCTCTGGATAAGAGAGTCTGCTAAATGACTCACTACTGTAGTGGCTCTGGATAAGAGAGCCACCCACCATGAGCTAAAAGACACCCACCATGAGCGCCCACTAAAAGACACCCACCATGAGCTCCCACTAAAAGACACCCACCATGAGCTAAAAGACACCCACCATGAGCTCCCACTAAAAGACACCCACCATGAGCGCCCACTAAAAGACACCCACCATGAGCGCCCACTAAAAGACACCCACCATGAGCTCCCACTAAAATACACCCACCATGAGCTCCCACTAAAAGACACGCACCATTAGCTCCCACTAAAATACACCCACCATGAGCTCCCACTAAAAGACACGCACCATGAGCGCCCACTAAAAGACACGCACCATTAGCTCCCACTAAAAGACACCCACCATGAGCGGCCAGTAAAAGACACCCACCATGAGCTCCCACTAAAAGACACCCACCATGAGCTCCCACTAAATTTACCCAAGAAGAGGCAAACAAAAGAAAAACCCCACCAAACTTAGACAGGAAGCAAACCAAAACGATGGCACAAAACAAAATCAGATAAACGACTGTTAGTGTAGAAATCCAAACAGGGAGCGCTAACTAAAGATGCTAACCCTCCACATCTGTCAAGACAACTGACCCAGCTAGCACAGTGGATCTGGGCCGATTCCTGCTGAGAGCCGGGGCACTCGGCTGAGAGTCAGACTCGGCCGATGTCATGTGGCCCGAGTCTGGGGCTGAGTCTACTTCGGCAGTATTACTTATGGCTAGGATGCAGGGATTGAGATTGGGACGATTCCGGTGTGAGTTATCTGGCCCAAATGTATCACTTGGGGCTCGGGCCGATTGGGGCTACTCTCTGGCAGATGATTACACGGGCTGCTTTATATAATTAACATATAATTGTTTATTTTTCCATATTTTCTCATTGTTTCTGTGATCAAAAAAATACATTTAACATTTAAATTAAATTCTTTAAAAGTCCTGTGTAGTATTTTAGTATTTTGATACTTTGTGCAAGTGGAACAGCTGATCGGATTACCAATCTTGAAGAACCTATTTGAGATATCCAAACTGGTGAAGAGAATTCTGGGTAAATTGAAGGCTGTGAGGATCACTAGAGGCGGGCTGGTCTTGATTTATTTTTTTTTTTTTTGTGCTTCTGAGGATCAGAAGAAACGTGTTGTTGCGTCTCACCCGATTCGATAAGTTTGATGTGTCGTGTGTGTCACTTCGGAAACGGGGCACCCCTCAAGGGGGTAATATCTGGCGTCTCGTGGGAAGTCGATTGTTGAAAAGATTAGAAATATTCCTGGAGTGATTGAAGCACGTCGGATGAATCGTGGAGAGAATGGTGAAAAAGTGGAGTCTATCTGTTCTTTTAAAAACAATTTTGATATGGAGTCTCTCCCTACTCAAGAGCAGTTAGAGTTTATATTCATATTAACTACAGAGTCAGAGCATTTATCCAAAGACCAATGCAGTTTGATCACTGTAAAGCTTTTGCACATGTTTCAAGTGTTTACAGAGGGGAGAAGACGCCCAGGTTTAGTGGAAAAATATAATATCATGTGTTATAAAAGTGATGAAAATGTGACATGTTGCAATTTTAGCGGGAACCATGAAGCCACACTTTTCCCCAAGGGTGAAAAAGAATGAGGTGGCCAAAGTCACGGCCGTTCAGAGCATTTCATATGCAGCAGGTGTGAAAAGGGTTTGAGGGGTTTGAACGGTGCTCCTGAAGAGTGCATGGTGGTGGATAAGGCCTTCACCAGAGGCTGCAGGGGTTGCCTTTCAACAGCTGGATCCTGACATTTTAAAGGTTAAGAAGGTGGGATTTGTGGGCTTTATAGCTGTGGTAATTAAGGGCACTGCCAAGGTGGAGAGAAGGTGGACTTTGTTGTCTTTAAAGCTGTGGTAATTAATGGAACTGCCAAGGTGGAGAGAAGGTGGACTTTGTGGTCTTTATAGCTGTGGAAATTAAGGGCACTGCCAAGAGGGAGAGAAGGTGGACGTTGTTGTCTTTAAAGCTGTGGTAATTAATGGAACTGCCAAGGTGGAGAGAAGGTGGACTTTGTGGTCTTTATAGCTGTGGAAATTAAGGGCACTGCCAAGGTGGAGAGAAGGTGGACTTTTTGTCTTTATAGCTGTGGTAATTAATGGCACTGCCAAGGTGGAGAGAAGGTCCAGAAAGATAGATATCATAGTGGATGCGGCAGAGGGGTTCCTGGGACTGAAAGATTTCTCGGCAGAGGAGTCACTATAGAGCTGTACCACCCCATCAGGCAATAGATCCGTACCACCCCGTCAGGCCATAGAGCCGTACCACCCCATCAGGCAATAGATCCGTACCACCCTGTCAGGCCATAGAGCTGTACCACCCCATCAGGCCATAGATCCGTACCACCCTGTCAGGCCATAGAGCCGTACCACCCCATCAGGCCATAGATCCGTATCACCCTGTCAGGCCATAGAGCCGTACCACCCCGTCAGGCCATAGATCCGTACCACCCTGTCAGGCCCTAGAGCCGTACCACCCTGTCAGGCTATAGAGCCGTATAACCCTGTCAGACCATAGAGCCGTACCACCCTGTCAGGCCATAGAGCCGTACCACCCTGTCAGGCTATAGAGCTGTACCACCCCATCAGGCCATAGATCCGTACCACCCTGTCAGGCCATAGAGCCGTACCACCCCGTCAGGCCATAGAGCCGTACCACCCTGTCAGGCCCTAGAGCCGTACCACCCTGTCAGGCTATAGAGCCGTATAACCCTGTCAGACCATAGAGCCGTACCACCCCGTCAGGCCATAGAGCCGTACCACCCTGTCAGGCCCTAGAGCCGTACCACCCTGTCAGGCCATAGAGCCGTACCACCCTGTCAGGCTATAGAGCCGTATAACCCTGTCAGACCATAGAGCCGTACCACCCCGTCAGGCCCTAGAGCCGTACCACCCTGTCAGGCCATAGAGCCGTACCACCCTGTCAGGCTATAGAGCCGTACCACCCTGTCAGGCCATAGAGCCGTACCACCCTGTCAGGCCCTAGAGCCATACCACCCTGTCAGGCCATAGAGCCGTACCACCCTGTCAGGCTATAGAACCGTACCACCCTGTCAGGACATAGAGCCGTACCACCCTGTCAGGCTATAGAGCCGTACCACCCTGTCAGGCTATAGAGCCGTACCACCCTGTCAGGCTATAGAGCCGTACCACCCTGTCAGGCTCTAGAGCCGTATCACCCTGTCAGGCCATAGAGCCGTACCACCCTGTCAGGCTATAGAGCCGTACCACCCTGTCAGGCTCTAGAGCCGTATCACCCTGTCAGGCTATAGAGCCGTACCACCCTGTCAGGCAATAGAGCCGTACCACCCTGTCAGGCCCTAATTTATTTTGAATTTATCAGAAGTCCTTTTCCACAAATAATTTTACCATGCAGCACGGTATATCCTCAATTTGAAAAAAAAATGTTAGAAATAACATTCAGTTACTAATTTAGCTGCTCTCACAACACCATGCATTGCTTTCTGCTGCAGGTGACCAGAACATCATGGTGGCAAATGGCACACTATTTCCTATGGTGGTATACTATGGACTCTGGTCACAAGTAGTGCACTATATAAGGAATATGGTGCCATTTGGGACATATGCTCTGTGTGTGTTATTGAATAAACCTGCCTGTGTCTACTGGAGACGTCTCGGCCCTATTCAGATGCAAGGAGGACGGGACCTGCCTGGAGACGTCTCAGCCCTATTCAGAGGCAAGGAGGACGGGAAAAGGGAAATAAATAATGAAATATGACAAAACATTGAAGGCCAAGAGAGGTCGTAATACCAATTACACATAGAGAGGAAACGTCTGTAAGAGAGCAGGGGGGGGGGATCATGGGAAATCAGCATTGATGGTCCAGAGAGTACATTAAGTAACAACAATGACTTCTGGAGGCGAAAAGGGGCAACACACACACACACACACACACACACACACACACACACACACACACACACACACACACACACACACACACACACACACACACACACACACACACACACACACACACACACACACACACACACACACACACACACACACACACACACACACACACACACACACACACACACACACCAGCTCTATTAGTTGTCTGGAGTATGTGCTAATTAAATTAATTAAAGAGCAGAACTCTGAACCGGCTACATAAATAATTAGCACCCCCCCCCAAAAAAATTGTGCTCTACAAAACAACACACTTGACTCCGGACTTAATTTGGGCCATGTACGGTGTACGGTGTACAGTGTACGGTTAGAATGTGTTAGAAGAGGGGGGTTTGTTGAATCAATTCTATGCGTGAGTAATCTGCTGGAAAAACGAATACTTGTCTTTGGAGGAAGCCCTCTGTTTCTTGTTTCAGTATATAGACGACCGTACTAAAGGCCCACACTGCCACGCATTTACATATTATCACACAATATAATAGGTAGACTTGTTTTTGTTTTGATTCTGCCCTGAATTGTAAAAGGAGGGTGAAGGCATATTATTAAACAGGGTCAATTAGAAGCCACCTAAAGACCAATTGTGATTCCTGCGTTTTCACAGACCCTGTAACCAAAATACAGGTGTTGGTAAATACGATACGAGTCAAGGGATTTTTCATTATTTTTTACTATTTTCAAAATGGTATAATAATAGTGAAGACGACAAAACTATGAACTAATAAGTGTTAAACAAATCAAAATATATTGTGTATTTGAGATAATTCAAAGCAGCCACCCTTTGCCTTGATATCAACTTTGCACACTCTTGGCATTCTCTCAACCAGCTTCACGAGGTAGTTACTTGGAATGCATTTCAGTTAACAGATGTGTCTTGTTAAAAGTACATTTGTTCAGTATCTTTCCTTCTTAATGCGTTTGAGCCAATCAGTTGTGTTGTCACAAGGTAGGGGTGGTATACAGAAGATTTGGCATTTTTTGGTATTTTATTAGGATCCTCATCAGCTGTTGCAAAAGTAGCAGCTATTCTTCCTAGGGTCCACATAAACATGAAAAAGAATAAAGAATGTGTCTGGTCGGTAGAAGAAGAGGAGTCATTGGACCAGAATGCAGCGGGGTAATGTGTTCATCTTTATTGGCTTCACTGACTACAAAATAACAAAAAGAATAGCCGAAACAGTTCGGCAAGGTGCAACCAACACTAAACAGAAAACAACCACCCACAACTAACAGGCTACCTAAGTATGGTTCTCAATCAGAGACAACGAAAGACAGCTGTCCCTGATTGAGAACCATACCCGGCCAAACACATAGAAATACAAAACCTAGACATACAAACATAGAATGCCCACCCACATCACACCCTGACCAAACAAAAAATTGAAACATACAAAGCAATCTACAATCAGGGCGTGACAGAATGACATAATATAGAACATCATTAGACAAGATCAGCTCAATGACAGAACTACAGACATTGAAGATAACCACTATTTGGTAAAGGACAAAGTCCATATTATGGCAAGAACAGCTCAAATAAGAAAAGAGAAATGATCATTACTTTAAAACATGAAGGTCAGTCAATCTGGAAAATGTCAAGAACTTTGAAAGTTTCTTCAAGTGTAGTCACAAAATCCATTAAGAGCTATGATGAAACTGGCTCTCATGAGGACCGCCACAGGAAAGGAAAGACCCGGAGTTACCTCTGCCGCAGAGGATAAGTTCATTAGAGGTACCAGCCTCAGAAATTGCAGCACAAATAAATGCTTCACAGAGTTCAAGTAACGGACATATCTCAACATCAACTGTTCAGAGGAGACTGCTTGAATCAGGACTTCATGGTTGAATTGCTGAAAAGAAACCACTACTAAAGGACACCAATAAGAAGAGACTTGATTGGGCCAAGAAACACGAGCAATGGACATTAGACCAGTGGAAATATGTCCTTTGGTCTGATGAGTCCAAATTTGAGATTTTTGGTTCCAACCGCCGTGTCTTTGTGAGAAACAGAGTAGGTGAACGGGTGATCACCACATGTGTGGTTCCCGCCGTGAAACATGGAGGAGGAGGTGTGATGGTGCTTTACTGGTGACATTGTCCGTGATTTATTTAGAATTCAAGGCACACTTAAACAACATGGCTACCACAGCATTCTGCAACGATACGCCATCCCATCTGGTTTGAGCTTAGTGGGACTATCATTGGATTTTCAACAGGACATTGACCCAACACACCTCCAGGCTGTATAAGGGATATTGGACCAAGGAGGAGAGTGATGGAGTGCTGCATCAGATGACCTGGCCTCCACAATCACCCAACCTCAACCCAATTAAGATGGTTTGTGATGAGTTGGACCACAGAGTGAAGGAAAAGCAGCCAACAAGTGCTCAGCATATATGGGAAAATGGACTGTTGAAAAATCATTCCAGGTGAAGCTGGTTGAGAGAAATCCAAGAGTGTGCAAAGCTATCATCAGGGCAAAGATTGGCTACTTTGAGGAATCTCAAGTATGAATATATATTTTAATTTGTGTAACAATTTTTTGGTTACTACATGATTCCGTATGTGTTATTTAATCGTTTTGATGTCTTCACTATTATTCTACGTTGTAGAAAATGGTAAAAAAAATAAAGAAAAGACCTTGGTACCAGACTGGTACTGAATGTGTGAACGGTTCAGTTTTTTTTTGCAGGTAAATTCATTAACACTTCCATTGTTTAACACCTCCCTAATTTGAAATACAAACAGCCCCATGGTTTAACAACCCCCCCCCCCCCCCCCCCCCCCCCCCCCACCACCACCACCCCCACCACCACCACCCCCACAACCACCACCCCCACCACCACCACCACCACCCCCACAACCACCCCCCACCACCACCACCACCACCACCACCCCCACCACCACCCCCCACCACCACCCCCCACCACCACCACCCTCACCACCACCACCACCACCACCACCCCCACCACCACCACCACCCCCACAACCACCACCACCACCACCACCACCACCACCACCACCACCACCCCCACCACCCCCACCCCCACCCCCACCCCCACCACCACCACCACCACCACCCCCACCACCACCACCCCCACCACCACCCCCCCCACCACCACCATCACCACCACCACCACCCCCACCACCACCACCACCCCCACCACCACCACCCCCACCACCACCACCACCCCCCCCCACCACCACCACCACCACCACCACCACCCCCACCACCACCCCCCCCCACCACCACCATCACCACCACCACCACCCCCACCACCACCACCACCCCCACCACCACCACCCCCACCACCACCCCCCACCACCACCACCACCACCACCACCACCACCACCACCACCACCACCACCACCACCCCCACCACCACCACCCCCACCACCACCACCACCCCCACCACCACCACCACCACCCCCACCACCACCACCACCACCACCCCCACCACCACCACCACCCCCACCACCACCACCACCACCCCCACCACCACCCCCACCACCACCACCACCCCCACCACCACCACCACCACCACCCCCACCACCACCACCACCACCACCCCCACCACCACCCCCCACCACCACCACTCCCAGTTTGCCAGTTAAAAGGGGTATACTTCATATTTTTATACCTGCAACAAGAAAGTGTTAAATAACACTGAACCACCATCACTAGCCTCGGGGGGGATGCCTCGCTCGACCACACCCTCCTTCCTTTCTCCTGGCCTGTCCTCTTCCACCAATCCATTTGTTTCCTTATGGACAGAAAAGAGCAGAAGCTCTGAGCTGTCCGATCAGGTCCGTTGTTTACTGAGCGGCCAAAGTGGTAAATAAAAGGCTGTTTGAAAAAAGGGGGTCATTTAAACATGGCCTTGTATTTTTTGTTGTTGCAGGTAACATACCACATCTTCTGTCTGAAATGGGTATCAGCACCCCCCTACCCGTCAGATATATACACAAGCAGGCATGGTAAACTAGTGGGATTCTCTGCTCTGTGTATTAAAATACTATTATAAAGCCTAAAGACTACGTAAACATTTCTCTAAAGTGGAAGATATGATTTGCCCCTTAAAGCCTAATGCGACAGTTAAGTCAGTCAGCCCGAGACAAACTGCCCAGGTTTTGGTATTCCAGACGACACACAATAGGACGGTTAGGGGGAGAGAACGGAGAAGGATCAGACTAAGTGGAATTGTAGGCTTGAAGGATAAACACTTATCCAAATGACAGCTTGTCGGAGCAGACAGGTTTCTAAGTTGTCCTTGAACTTGTTTTTGTTTCTGTACCTATTGGGCCTAGTGTACACCTCAGCATCCCAAATGGCACCCTATTCCCTTCCTAGTGCACTACTTTTGAAACCAGACCCCATTTAACAGTAAGCTATGAAGGGAATAGGGTTGTATTTAGGAGGCGGTGTGTGATGAGAGCAGAGAGCAGCACGCCATACGTTATTCCATCCTATAATGAGGGAGGAAACATGTCTACCGCACACTGAATGTATAATTCACTATCTACATGCTAATTGATACACTCTGAGAAAAAAAGCTGTTATCTAGAACCAAAAAAAGGTTATTCGGCCGTCCCAATAGGAGAACCCTTTGAATAACCCTTGTTGGTTCCAAGTAGAATAGTTTTGGGTTCCATGTAGAACCCTTTCCACAGAGGGTTCTACCTGGAACCAAACAGGGTTTTACCTGGAAGAACCCTTTTGGAACCCTTTTCTCTAAGAGAGTATCATAGCGAGAGAGGGAGAGAGAGAGGGTGCGAGAGAGAGAGAGAGAGAGAGAGAGAGGGTGAGAGAGAAGAAGAGAAGAGAGCGAGAGAGAGGGGGTGAGAGAGAGAGAGAGAGAGAGAGGGTGAGAGAGAAGAAGAGAAGAGAGAGAGAGAGAGGGGGTGAGAGAGAGAGAGGGTGAGAGAGAAGAAGAGAAGAGAGCGAGAGAGAGGGGGTGAGAGAGAGAGAGAGGGTGAGAGAGAGAGAGAAGAGAGTGAGAGAGAGGGTGAGCGAGAAGAGGAGAGAGAGAGAGAGAGAGAGAGAGAGAGAGAGAGAGAGAGAGAGAGAGAGAGAGGGTAAGAGAGAAGAAGAGAAGAGAGAGAGAGAGAGAGAGAGAGAGAAGAAGAGAAGAGAGAGAGACGGTGAGGGAGAAGAAGAGAAGAGAGAGGGTGAGAGAGAAGAAGAGAAGCGAGAGAGAGGGTGAGAGAGAAGAAGAGAAGAGAGAGAGAGAGAGGGTGAGAGAGGGAGATGGAGAGAGAATTCTGCAAAAATATCCTCTGTGTACAACATAGAACACCAAATAATGCATGCAGAGCAGAATTAGGCCGATACCCACTAATTATCAAAATCCAGAAAAGAGCTGTTAAATTCTCCAATCACCTAAAAGGAAGCGATTCCCAAACCTTCCATAACAAAGCCATCACCTACAGAGAGATGAAGCTGGAGAAGAGTCCCCTAAGCAAGCTGGTCCTGGGGCTCTGTTCACAAACACAAACACACCCCACAGAGCCCCAGGACAGCAGCACAATTAGACCCAACCGAATCATGAGAAAACAAAAAGATAATTACTTGACACATTGGAAAGATTTTACAAAAAAACAAAGCAAACTAGAATGCTATTTGGCCCTAAACAGAGAGTACAAAGTGGCAGAATACCTGTCCACTGTGACTGACCCAAACTTAAGGAAAGCTTTGACTATGTACAGACTTAGTGAGCATAGCCTTGCTATTGAGAAAGTCCGCCGTAGGCAGACATGGCTCTCAAGAGAAGACAGGCTATGTGCACACTGCCCACAAAAGGAGGTGGAAACTGAGCTACACTTCCTAACCTCCTGTCCAACGTATGACCATATTAGAGAGACATATTTCCCTCAGATTACACAGATCCACAAAGAATTCGAAAACAAATCCAATTTTGATAAACTCCCATATCTACTGAGGGAAATTCCACAGTGTGCCATCACAGCAGCAAGATTTGTGACCTGTTGCCACACGAAAAGGGCAACCAGTGAAGAACAAACACCATTGTAAATACAACCCATATTTATGCTTATTTATTTTCCCTTGTGTTCTTTAACCATTTGTACATTGTTACAACACTGTATATATATATATGTATAATATGACATTTGTAATGTCTTTATTGTTTTGAAATTTCTGTATGTGTAATGTTTACTGTTCATTTTTATTGTTTATTTCACTTTTGTATATTATCTACCTCACTTGCTTTGGCAATGTTAACACATGTTTCCCATGCCAATACAGCCCCTTGAATTGAATTGAATTGAGAGAGAAGAAGAGAAGAGAGAGAGGGTGAGAGAGAAGAAGAGAAGAGAGAGAGAGAGAGAGAGGGAGATGGAGAGAGAGAAGATGGGAAGAGAGAGAGAGAGGGTGAGAGAGGGAGACGGAGAGAGAGAAGAAGGGAAGAGAGAGAGAGAGAGAGAGAGAGAGAGAGAGAGAGAGAGAGGGTGAGAGGGATACGGAGAGAGAGAAGAAGAGAAGAGAGAGAGAGAGAGAGAGAGAGAGAGAGGGTGAGAGGGAGATGGAGAGAGAGAAGAGAGAGAGATGAGTGAGAGAGAGAAAGAGATAGAGTGACTATTATTATTATTATTATTATTATTATTTGACCCTGCTGGTCATCTATGAACGTTTGAACATCTTGACCATGTTCTGTTATAACCTCCACCCGGCACAGCCAGAAGAGGCCACCCCTCAGAGCCTGGTTCCTCTCTCGGTTTTCTAGGTTCCTGCCTTTCTAGGGAGGTTTTCCTAGCCACCGTGCTTCTACACTTGCATTGCTTGCTGTTTGGGGTTTTAGGCTGGGTTTCTGTACAAAGCTTTATACATAAATGTGATTGATTGAGTGAGAGAGAGAAAGGGAAAGAGAGAAGAAAACGAGAAGAGAGAGAGAAGAGAAGAGTGAGAGGGAGTGAGATGGAGATGGAAATAGAGAAGAATAGAAGAGAGAGAGGAGTGAGAGAGAAGAAGAGGATAGAGAGAGAGAGAGAGAGAGAGAGAGAGGGAGATGGAGATGGAGAGAAGAAGAGAAGAGAGAGAGACGGAGATGGAGAGAGAGAAGAAGAGAAGAGAGAGAGAGGGTGAGAGGGGGAGATGGAGAGAGAGGAGAAGAGAAGAGAGAGAGGAGTGAGAGAGAGAAAGAGAGAGAGAGAGAGAGAGAGAGAGAGAGGGAGATGGAGATGGAGAGAAGAAGAGAAGAGAGAGAGACGGAGATGGAGAGAGAGAAGAAGAGAAGAGAGAGAGAGGGTGAGAGGGGGAGATGGAGAGAGGGGAGAAGAGAAGAGAGAGAGGAGTGAGAGAGAGAAAGAGAGAGAGAGAGAGAGAATTCCTGCCTGAGATGTTATTGTAAGAGCACACATCAATTACATTTAAAAAAATCTCTACTATAGATTGTTGTTGTGTTAATTGTTTTGTTAGCGTGTCCCTGGCTCATACATCTAATTATATGGTCCTTTAATGTACACGGAGAGCTCATATTAATGATATGCATGTCGATCTCTCCTGGCTCAAGGTAGAGGAGAGATTTAAGTGTAGCTGCTGCCCTTGACAGGAACTAATGGGGATCCATAATAAACCCCAGGAAGAGTAGCTGCTGCCCTTGACAGGAACTAATGGGGATCCATAATAAACCCCAGGAAGAGTAGCTGCTGCCCTTGACAGGAACTAATGGGGATCCATAATAAACCCCAGGAAGAGTAGCTGCTGCCCTTGACAGGAACTAATGGGGATCCATAATAAACCCCAGGAAGAGTAGCTGCTGCCCTTGACAGGAACTAATGGGGATCCATAATAAACCCCAGGAAGAGTAGCTGCTGCCCTTGACAGGAACTAATGGGGATCCATAATAAACCCCAGGAAGAGTAGCTGCTGCCCTTGACAGGAACTAATGGGGATCCATAATAAACCCCAGGAAGAGTAGCTGCTGCCTTGGCAGGAACTAATGGGGATCCATAATAAACCCCAGGAAGAGTAGCTGCTGCCTTGGCAGGAACTAATGGGGATCCATAATAAACCCCAGGAAGAGTAGCTGCTGCCTTGGCAGGAACTAATGGGGATCCATTATAAACACCATAGTGAACACATTAAATAACTAAGAGACCACTTGAACACATGAAATGACTCAGAGACCACGTGAACAAATGAAATGACTCAGAGACCACATGAACACATGAAATGACTCAGAGACCACGTGAACACATGAAATGACTCAGAGACCACGTGAACACATGAAATGACTAAGAGACCACGTGAACACATGAAATGACTCCGAGACCACGTGAACATATGAAATAACTAAGAGACCACGTGAACACATGAAATGACTCAGAGACCACGTGAACACATGAAATAACTAAGAGACCACGTGAACACATGAAATGACTCAGAGACCACGTGAACACATGAAATAACTAAGAGACCACGTGAACACATGAAATAACTAAGAGACCACGTGAACACATGAAATGACTCAGAGACCACGTGAACACATGAAATGACTCAGAGACCACGTGAACACATGAAATGACTCAAAGACCACGTGAACACATGAAATAACTAAGAGACCACGTGAACACATGAAATGACTCCGAGACCACGTGAACACATGAAATAACTAAGAGACCACTTGAACACATGAAATGACTCAGAGACCACGTGAACAAATGAAATGACTCAGAGACCACATGAACACATGAAATGACTCAGAGACCACGTGAACACATGAAATGACTCAGAGACCACGTGAACACATGAAATGACTCAAAGACCACGTGAACACATGAAATAACTAAGAGACCACGTGAACATATGAAATAACTAAGAGACCACGTGAACACATGAAATGACTCAGAGACCACGTGAACACATGAAATGACTCAGAGACCACGTGAACACATGAAATGACTCAAAGACCACGTGAACACATGAAATGACTAAGAGACCACGTGAACACATGAAATGACTCCGAGACCACGTGAACATATGAAATAACTAAGAGACCACGTGAACACATGAAATGACTCAGAGACCACGTGAACACATGAAATGACTCAGAGACCACGTGAACATATGAAATGACTCAGAGATCACGTGAACATATGAAATGACTCAGAGACCACGTGAACACATGAAATGACTCAGAGACCACGTGAACACATGAAATGACTCAAAGACCACGTGAACACATGAAATAACTAAGAGACCACGTGAACACATGAAATGACTCAGAGACCACGTGAACATATGAAATGACTCAGAGATCACGTGAATATATGAAATGACTCAGAGACCACGTGAACACATGAAATGACTCAGAGACCACGTGAACATATGAAATGACTAAGAGACCACGTGAACACATGAAATAACTAAGAAACCACGTGAACACATGAAATGACTCAAAGACCACGTGAACATATGAAATGACTAAGAGACCACGTGAACATATGAAATGACTCAGAGACCACGTGAACACATGAAATGACCAAGAGACCACGTGAACACATGAAATGACTCAGCGACCACGTGAACATATGAAATGACTAAGAGACCACGTGAACACATGAAATAACTAAGAAACCACGTGAACACATGAAATGACTCAAAGACCACGTGAACACATGAAATAACTAAGAGACCACGTGAACACATGAAATGACTCAGAGACCACGTGAACACATGAAATGACTCAGAGACCACGTGAACACATGAAATGACTCAGAGACCACGTGAACACATGAAATGACTAAGAGACCACGTGAACACATGAAATGACTCAGAGACCACGTGAACACATGAAATGACTCAGAGATCACGTGAACATATGAAATGACTAAGAGACCACGTGAACACATGAAATAACTAAGAAACCACGTGAACACATGAAATAACTAAGAGACCACGTGAACACATGAAATGACTCAGAGACCACGTGAACACATGAAATGACTAAGAGACCACGTGAACACATGAAATGACTCAGAGACCACGTGAACACATGAAATGACTCAGAGACCACGTGAACACATGAAATGACTAAGAGACCACGTGAACACATGAAATGACTCAGAGACCACGTGAACACATGAAATGACTCAGAGACCACGTGAACACATGAAATGACTAAGAGACCACGTGAACACATGAAATGACTAAGAGACCACGTGAACACATGAAATGACTCAGAGACCACGTGAACACATGAAATGACTCAGAGACCACGTGAACACATGAAATGACTAAGAGACCACGTGAACACATGAAATGACTCAGAGACCACGTGAACACATGAAATGACTAAGAGACCACGTGAACACATGAAATTACTCAGATACCACGAAAACACATGAAATAACTAAGAGACCACGTGAACACATGCAATAACTAAGAGACCACGTGAACACATGAAATGACTCAGAGACCACGTGAACACATGAAATGACTCAGAGACCACGTGAACACATGCAATAACTAAGAGACCACGTGAACACATGAAATGACTCAGAGACCACGTGAACACATGAAATGACTCAGAGACCACGTGAACATATGAAATGACTCAGAGACCACGTGAACACATGAAATGACTCAGAGACCACGTGGACATATGAAATGACTCACAGACCACATGAACACATGAAATAACTCAGAGACCACGTGAACACATGAAATGACTCAGAGACCACGTGAACACATGAAATGACTCAGAGACCACGTGAACACATGAAATGACTAAGAGACCACGTGAACACATGAAATGACTCAGAGACCACGTGAACACATGAAATGACTCAGAGACCACGTGAACACATGAAATGACTAAGAGACCACGTGAACACATGAAATGACTCAGAGACCACGTGAACACATGAAATGACTCAGAGACCACCTGAACACATGAAATGACTCAGAGACCATGTGAACACATGAAATGACTAAGAGACCACGTGAACACATGAAATGACTAAGAGACCACGTGAACACATGAAATGACTAAGAGACCACGTGAACACATGAAATGACTCAGAGACCACGTGAACACATGAAATGACTCAGAGACCACGTGAACACATGAAATGACTCAGAGACCACGTGAACACATGAAATGACTCAGAGACCACGTGAACATATGAAATGACTCAGAGACCACGTGAACACATGAAATGACTCAGAGACCACGTGGACATATGAAATGACTCACAGACCACATGAACACATGAAATAACTCAGAGACCACGTGAACACATGAAATGACTCAGAGACCACGTGAAAACATGAAATGACTCAGAGACCACGTGAAAACATGAAATAACTCAGAGACCACGTGAACACATGAAATAACTCAGAGACCACGTGAAAACATGAAATAACTCAGGGAATTGATAGAAAGGCACAAAAACAATATTACATTTCGAATGAACCTTTCCTTTAAAAGGTTAAAAAACACGACAAAATGTTTATTAGAAAGAAAAATAAAACATTTTGTTTGACAACACTGTTTGGAAGGCTTTTAAATGATATCAAATGCACCCGTATATATATATCTTTTCCAGGGAGGAAGACGTGAATGTCTCATAATATGGGACATTTAAGAATCTTTATCTCCTGAATGTTTCAGGTCCCTTAAAAAGTGTCTTTCTAACTACTAAATACAGTACGAATAGTTGTGTTTAAATCAAAAGGGATGCTGTCAAAAAGTGACTGAATTAAAATGGATTTACCGTCTCGTTAGGAGAAGACCAGAATGACGAGCTGTAGCCTAGCTCAGTCGTTAGCTGAAGAACAGAATGACGAGCTGTAGCCTAGCTCAGCCGTTAGGTGAAGAACAGAATGACGAGCTGTAGCCTAGCTCAGCCGTTGGGTGAAGAACAGAATGACGAGCTGTAGCCTAGCTCAGCCGTTAGCTGAAGACCAGAATGACGAGCTGTAGCCTAGCTCAGCCGTTAGGTGAAGTCCAGAATGAGGAGCTGTAGCCTAGCTCAACCGTAAGGTGAAGTCCAGAATGACGAGCTGTAGCCTAGCTCAGCCGTTAGCTGAAGACAAGAATGACGAGCTGTAGCCTAGCTCAGCCGTTAGCTGAAGACCAGAATGACGAGCTGTAGCCTAGCTCAGCCGTTAGCTGAAGACCAGAATGACGAGCTGTAGCCTAGCTCAGCCGTTAGCTGAAGAACAGAATGACGAGCTGTAGCCTAGCTCAGCCGTTAGGTGAAGAACAGAGTGACGAGCTGTAGCCTAGCTCAGCCGTAAGCTGAAGACCAGAATGACGAGCTGTAGCCTAGCTCAGCCGTTAGCTGAAGACCAGAATGACGAGCTGCAGCCTAGCTCAGCCGTTAGGTGAAGAACAGAATGACGAGCTGTAGCCTAGCTCAGCCGTTAGCTGAAGACCAGAATGACAAGCTGTATTCTAGCTCAGCCGTTAGCTGAAGTCCAGAATGACGAGCTGTAGCCTAGCTCAGCCGTTAGCTGAAGACCAGAATGACGAGCTTGTAGCCTAGCTCAGCCGTTAGCTGAAGAACAGAATGACGAGCTGTAGCCTAGCTCAGCCGTTAGCTGAAGAACAGAATGACGAGCTGTAGCCTAGCTCAGCCGTTAGCTGAAGACCAGAATGACGAGCTGTAGCCTAGCTCAGCCGTTAGGTGAAGTCCAGAATGAGGAGCTGTAGCCCAGCTCAACCGTAAGGTGAAGTCCAGAATGACGAGCTGTAGCCTAGCTCAGCCGTTAGCTGAAGAACAGAATGACGAGCTGTAGCCTAGCTCAGCCGTTAGCTGAAGACCAGAATGACGAGCTGTAGCCTAGCTCAGCCGTTAGGTGAAGTCCAGAATGAGGAGCTGTAGCCCAGCTCAACCGTAAGGTGAAGTCCAGAATGACGAGCTGTAGCCTAGCTCAGCCGTTAGCTGAAGACAAGAATGACGAGCTGTAGCCTAGCTCAGCCGTTAGCTGAAGACCAGAATGACGAGCTGTAGCCTAGCTCAGCCGTTAGCTGAAGACCAGAATGACGAGCTGTAGCCTAGCTCAGCCGTTAGCTGAAGAACAGAATGACGAGCTGTAGCCTAGCTCAGCCGTTAGGTGAAGAACAGAGTGACGAGCTGTA
This sequence comes from Oncorhynchus mykiss, assembly GCF_013265735.2. Lineage (NCBI taxonomy): Eukaryota > Metazoa > Chordata > Actinopteri > Salmoniformes > Salmonidae > Oncorhynchus > Oncorhynchus mykiss. Next base: position 4,459,228 of record NC_050571.1, on the reverse strand, counting down.
GCCTAGCTCAGCCGTATGCTGAAGACCAGAATGACGAGCTGTAGCCTAGCTCAGCCGTTAGCTGAAGACCAGAATGACGAGCTGCAGCCTAGCTCAGCCGTTAGGTGAAGAACAGAATGACGAGCTGTAGCCTAGCTCAGCCGTTAGCTGAAGACCAGAATGACAAGCTGTATTCTAGCTCAGCCGTTAGCTGAAGTCCAGAATGACGAGCTGTAGCCTAGCTCAGCCGTTAGCTGAAGACCAGAATGACGAGCTGTAGCCTAGCTCAGCCGTTAGCTGAAGAACAGAATGACGAGCTGTAGCCTAGCTCAGCCGTTAGCTGAAGAACAGAATGACGAGCTGTAGCCTAGCTCAACCGTTAGGTGAAGAACAGAATGACGAGCTGTAGCCTAGCTCAGTCGTTAGCTGAAGAACAGAATGACGAGCTGTAGCCTAGCTCAGTCGTTAGCTGAAGAACAGAATGACGAGCTGTAGCCTAGCTCAGCCGTTAGCTGAAGAACAGAATGACGAGCTGTAGCCTAGCTCAGCCGTTAGCTGAAGAACAGAATGATGAGCTGTAGCCTAGCTTAGCCGTTAGCTGAAGAACAGAATGACGAGCTGTAGCCTAGCTCAGCCGTTAGGTGAAGTCCAGAATTTGGAGCTGTAGCCCAGCTCAACCGTTAGGTGAAGTCCAGAATGACGAGCTGTAGCCTAGCTCAGCCGTTAGCTGAAGACCAGAATGACGAGCTGTAGCCTAGCTCAGCCGTTAGCTGAAGAACAGAATGACGAGCTGTAGCCTAGCTCAGACATTAGCTGAAGACCAGAATGACAAGCTGTAGCCTAGCTCAGCCGTTAGGTGAAGACCAGAATGACGAGCTGTAGCCTAGCTCAGCCGTTAGCTGAAGACCAGAATGACGAGCTGTAGCCTAGCTCAGTCGTTAGCTGAAGACCAGAATGACGAGCTGTAGCCTAGCTCAGTCGTTAGCTGAAGACCAGAATGACGAGCTGTAGCCTAGCTCAGCCGTTAGGTGAAGAACAGAATGACGAGCTGTAGCGTAGCTCAGCCGTTAGCTGAAGACCAGATTGACGAGCTGTAGCCTAGCTCAGCCGTTAGCTGAAGACCAGAATGACGAGCTGCAGCCTAGCTCAGCCGTTAGGTGAAGAACAGAATGACGAGCTGTAGCCTAGCTCAGCCGTTAGCTGAAGACCAGAATGACAAGCTGTATTCTAGCTCAGCCGTTAGCTGAAGTCCAGAATGACGAGCTGTAGCCTAGCTCAGCCGTTAGCTGAAGACCAGAATGACGAGATGTAGCCTAGCTCAGCCGTTAGGTGAAGTCCAGAATGACGAGCTGTAGCCTAGCTCAGCCGTTAGCTGAAGAACAGAATGACGAGCTGTAGCCTAGCTCAGCCGTTAGGTGAAGAACAGAATGACGAGCTGTAGCCTAGCTCAGCCGTTAGGTGAAGACCAGAATGACGAGCTGTAGCCTAGCTCAGCCGTTAGCTGAAGAACAGAATGACAAGCTGTAGCCTAGCTCAGCCGTTAGCTGAAGAACAGAATGACGAGCTGTAGCCTAGCTCAGTCGTTAGGTGAAGTCCAGAATGACGAGCTTGTAGCCTAGCTCAGTCGTTAGCTGAAGACCAGAATGACAAGCTGTAGCCTAGCTCAGCCGTTTGGTGAAGTCCAGAATGACGAGCTGTAGCCTAGCTTAGCCGTTAGGTGAAGACCAGAATGACGAGCGGTAGCCTAGCTCAACCGTTAGGTGAAGTCCAGAATGACGAGCTGTAGCCTAGCTCAGCCGTTAGGTGAAGACCAGAATGACGAGCTGTAGCCTAGCTCAGCCGTTAGGTGAAGACCAGAATGACGAGCTGTAGCCTAGCTCAGCCATTAGCTGAAGAACAGAATGACGAGCTGTAGCCTAGCTCAGCCGTTAGGTGAAGACCAGAATGACGAGCTGTAGCCTAGCTCAGCGTTAGCTGAAGAACAGAATGACGAGCTGTAGCCTAGCTCAGCCGTTGGGTGAAGAACAGAATGACGAGCTGTAGCCTAGCTCAGTCGTTAGGTGAAGTCCAGAATGACGAGCTGTAGCCTAGCTCAGTCGTTAGCTGAAGACCAGAATGACAAGCTGTAGCCTAGCTCAGCCGTTAGGTGAAGTCCAGAATGACGAGCTGTAGCCTAGCTCAGCCGTTAGGTGAAGACCAGAATGACGAGCGGTAGCCTAGCTCAACCGTTAGGTGAAGTCCAGAATGACGAGCTGTAGCCTAGCTCAGCCGTTAGGTGAAGACCAGAATGACGAGCTGTAGCCTAGCTCAGCCGTTAGGTGAAGACCAGAATGACGAGCTGTAGCCTAGCTCAGCCATTAGCTGAAGAACAGAATGACGAGCTGTAGCCTAGCTCAGCCGTTAGGTGAAGACCAGAATGACGAGCTGTAGCCTAGCTCAGCGTTAGCTGAAGAACAGAATGACGAGCTGTAGCCTAGCTCAGCCGTTAGGTGAAGAACAGAATGACGAGCTGTAGCCTAGCTTAGCCGTTAGGTGAAGTCCAGAATGACGAGCTGTAGCCCATCTCAGCCGTTAGGTGAAGTCCAGAATGACGAGCTGTAGCCTAGCTCAGCCGTTAGCTGAAGAGCAGAATGACGAGCTGTAGCCTAGCTCAGCTGTTAGCTGAAGAACAGAATGACGAGCTGTAGCCTAGCTCAGCCGTTAGCTGAAGACCAGAATGACGAGCTGTAGCCTAGCTCAGCTGTTAGCTGAAGAACAGAATGACGAGCTGTAGCCTAGCTCAGCCGTTAGCTGAAGACCAGAATGACGAGCTGTAGCCTAGCTCAGCCGTTAGCTGAAGAACAGAATGACGAGCTGTAGCCTAGCTCAGCCGTTAGGTGAAGTCCAGAATGACGAGCTGTAGCCCATCTCAGCCGTTAGGTGAAGTCCAGAATGACGAGCTGTAGCCTAGCTCAGCCGTTAGCTGAAGAACAGAATGACGAGCTGTAGCCTAGCTCAGTCGTTAGCTGAAGACCAGAATGACGAGCTGTAGCCCAGCTCAACCGTTAGGTGAAGAACAGAATGACGAGCTGTAGCCTAGCTCAACCGTTAGCTGAAGAACAGAATGACGAGCTGTAGCCTAGCTCAGCCGTTAGCTGAAGACCAGAATGACGAGCTGTAGCCTAGCTCAGCTTTGATGTTAATATAATGTTATAGTCATCTTCTAATAGGTTTGAACACAACTATGGTTGTATCCAAAATGGCACACTATTCCCTATATAGTGCACTACTTTTGACAAAGGCTCATATGCCTGTAGTGCAGTGCAGTGCAGTGCAGTACATAGGGAATAGGGTGCTGCTTGGGACACATCCTGTGTAAACAGTGAGAGATTGATCCCAGTATAGACCTGTTAGTCAGTGTTTGTTTTCTCTTCCTGATGAGCAGAAAGCAGACGTCTCTAGGAGACAGACCACACCCTTCTGACTCATCATCCTGCAGCTCTAGGCTTTCTTCCCAATTCTGTCTGTCTGTCTGTCTGTCTGTCTGTCTGTCTGTCTGTCTGTCTGTCTGTCTGTCTGTCTCTCTCTCTCTCTCTCTCTCTCTCTCTCTCTCTCTCTCTCTCTCTCTCTCTCTCTCTCTCTCTCTCTCTCTCTCTCTCTCTCTCTCTCAATTCAAAAGGCTTTATTGGCATGAAAAGTGTTACCACATACAAACAAACCCTATTATTATATACAGTGCATTCTGAAAGTATTCAAACCCCTTCCCTTTTTCCACATTTTGTTACGTTACAGCCTTATTCTAAAATGGATTAAGTCAATCTACGCACAATACCCCATAATGACATCACAATATCCCATAATGACATCACAATACCCCATAATGACATCACAATACCCCATAATGACATCACAATACCCCATAATGACAAAGCGAAAACAGGTTTTTAGAACTTTTTGCTCATTTATGAAAAAAGTAAACTGTTCATTAGTTACCAGCCTCAGAAATTGCAGCCCAAATAAATGCTTCACAGAGTTCAAGTAACAGACACATCTCAACATCAACTGTTCAGAGGAGACTTGGTGAATCAGGCCTCCATGGTTGAATTGCTGCAAAGAAACCACTACTAAAGGACACCAATAATAAGAAGAGACTTGCTTGGGACAAGAAACATGAGCAATGAACATTAGACTAGTGGAAATCTGTCCTTTGGTCTGAGTCCAAATGTTTGATTTTTGGGTCCAACAGCCATGTCTTTGTGAGACGCAGAGTAGGTGAACGGATGATCTCCGCATGTGTGGTTCCCACCGTGAAGCATGGAGGAGGTGTGATGGTGCTTTGCTGGTGACACTGTGTGTGATTTATTTAGAATTCAACAGGACAATGACCCAACACAGCTCCACGCTGTGAAAGGGCTATTTGACCAAGAAGGAGAGGGATGGAGTGCTGCATCAGATGACCTGGTCTCAACAATCACCCGATTTCAACCCAATTGAGTTGGTTCGGGATGAGTTGGACCACAGAGTTAAGGAACAGCAGCCAACAAGAGGTCAGCATATGTGGGAACTGTCACGTTCTGACCATAGTTCTTTTGTGTTTTCCTTGTTTTAGTGTTGGTCAGGGTGTGATCTGAGTGAGCATTCTATGTTGTGTGTCTAGTTTGTCTGTTTCTGTGTTTGGGCCTGATTTGGTTCTCAATCAGAGGCAGGTGTTAGTCATTGTTTCGTTTTGTCACGGTTGTTATTTTGTATTTGTGTAGTTGTTCACGTTATCGTCTTTCATTACACATGTTCAACACGAACCACGCTGCATTTTGGTCCTCCTCTCCTTCGCCGGAAGAAAGCCGTTACAGGAACTCCTTCAAGACTGTTGGAAAAGCATTCCAGGTGAAGCTGGTTGAGAGAATGCCAAGAGTGTGCAAAGCTGTCATCAAGGCAAAAGGGTGGCTACTTTGAAGAATCTCAAATATAACATCTATTTTGATTTGTTTAACAACTTTTTTGGTTACTACACGATTCCATATGTGCTATTTCATAGTTTTGATGTCTTCACTATTATTCTACATTGAAAACATTTGTAAAAATAAAGAAAAACCCTTGAATGAGTAGGTGTGTCCAAACTTTTGACTGATACTGTATATATAATGGAAAAAAAATGATTTTACAACTACAGATTGCCCCTTTAAGTCTATCAAAATTGTATGAGTTTTTAACGTGTCCATTAGGCCTATGGATATATATTTTTATCAGCATGAATTAGATTGAGCAATAAAAGCCCCACTTTAATTCCATCGGCTGGGATCCTCACTATGCAGCTGTTATTCTATAGGCTGGGATCCACACTATGCAGCTGTTATTCTATAGGCTGGGATCCACACTATACAGCTGTTATTCTATAGGCTGGGATCCACACTATACAGCTGTTATTCTATAGGCTGGGATCCACACTATGCAGCTGTTATTCTATAGGCTTGGATCCACACTATACAGCTGTTATTCCATAGGCTGGGATCCACACTATGCAGCTGTTATTCCATAGGCTGGGATCCACACTATGCAGCTGTTATTCCACAGGCTGGGATCCTCACTATACAGCTGTTATTCTATAGGCTGGGATCCACACTATGCAGCTGTTATTCTATAGGCTGGGATCCTCACTATACAGCTGTTATTCTATAGGCTGGGATCCAAACTGCAGTTGTTATTCTATAGGCTGGGACCCTCACTATGCAGCTGTTATTCTATAGGCTGGGATCCACACTATACAGCTGTTATTCTATAGGCTGGGAGCCACACTGCAGTTGTTATTCTATAGGCTGGGACCCTCACTATGCAGCTGTTATTCTATAGGCTGGGACCCTCACTATGCAGCTGTTATTCTATAGGCTGGGATCCACACTATGCAGATGTTATTCTATAGGCTGGGATCCACACTATGCAGCTGTTATTCCATAGGCTGGGACCCTCACTATGCAGCTGTTATTCTATAGGCTGGGATCCACACTATGCAGATGTTATTCTATAGGCTGGGATCCACACTATGCAGCTGTTATTCCATAGGCTGGGATCCACACTATGCAGCTGTTATTCCACAGGCTGGGATCCGCACTGTCCAGCTGTTATTCCATAGGCTGGGATCCACACTGTCCAGCTAGTCTCTGACTAGTGGTCTCTGACATCATAGTGGTCTCTGATTGGTGGTCAGACTCACTCAGGTGGAACAAATTTAAATATGCGCCTATTTTCAATACTGATTTGAATGTCATTCAGAAAACAGAGAAGTGTCAAAGATTAGTTTTTTCTTTTCGCAAACATCCTTTCTGAATTGAAAAGTAATCCTCAAAGTAATCGTCTATTTTTTTCAAAAGTACCCGTTATATTTTTACAATATTTTTGCTGGTAATTTAATGGATTACAGTTACTGTTTTTTTGTAATCCCTGAGTGACAGAGTGTAATCCCTGAGTGAAAGAGTGTAATCCCTGAGTGACAGAGTGTAATCCCTGAGTGACAGAGTGTAATCCCTGAGTGACAGAGTGTAATCCCTGAGTGACAGAGTGTTATCCCTGAGTGACAGAGTGTAATCCCTGAGTGACAGAGTGTAATCCCTGAGTGACAGAGTGTAATCCCTGAGTGATAGAGTGTAATCCCTGAGTGACAGAGTGTAATCCCTGAGTGACAGAGTGTAATCCCTGAGTGACAGAGTGTAATCCCTGAGTGACAGAGTGTAATCCCTGAGTGACAGAGTGTAATCCCTGAGTGACAGAGTGTAATCCCTGAGTGACAGAGTGTAATCCCTGAGTGACAGAGTGTATTCCCTGAGTGACAGAGTGTAATCCCTGAGTGATAGAGTGTAATCCCTGAGTGACAGAGTGTAATCCCTGAGTGACAGAGTGTAATCCCTGAGTGACAGAGTGTAATCCCTGAGTGACAGAGTGTAATCTCTGAGTGATAGAGTGTAATCCCTGAGTGACAGAGTGTAATCCCTGAGTGACAGAGTGTAATCCCTGAGTGACAGAGTGTAATCCCTGAGTGACAGAGTGTAATCCCTGAGTGACAGAGTGTAATCTCTGAGTGATAGAGTGTAATCCCTGAGTGACAGAGTGTAATCCCTGAGTGACAGAGTGTAATCCCTGAGTGTCAGAGTGTAATCCCTGAGTGACAGAGTGTAATCCCTGAGTGACAGAGTGTAATCCCTGAGTGACAGAGTGTAATCCCTGAGTGATAGAGTGTAATCCCTGAGTGACAGAGTGTAATCCCTGAGTGACAGAGTGTAATCCCTGAGTGACAGAGTGTATTCCCTGAGTGACAGAGTGTAATCCCTGAGTGATAGAGTGTAATCCCTGAGTGACAGAGTGTAATCCCTGAGTGACAGAGTGTAATCCCTGAGTGACAGAGTGTAATCCCTGAGTGACAGAGTGTAATCCCTGAGTGACAGAGTGTAATCCCTGAGTGACAGAGTGTAATCCCTGAGTGACAGAGTGTAATCCCTGAGTGACAGAGTGTAATCCCTGAGTGACAGAGTGTAATCCCTGAGTGATAGAGTGTAATCCCTGAGTGACAGAGTGTAATCCCTGAGTGACAGAGTGTAATCCCTGAGTGACAGAGTGTAATCCCTGAGTGACAGAGTGTAATCCCTGAGTGACAGAGTGTAATCCCTGAGTGACAGAGTGTAATCCTTGAGTGACAGAGTGTAATCCCTGAGTGACAGAGTGTAATCCCTGAGTGACAGAGTGTAATCCCTGAGTGACAGAGTGTAATCCCTGAGTGACAGAGTGTAATCCCTGAGTGACAGAGTGTAATCCCTGAGTGACAGAGTGTAATCCCTGAGTGACAGAGTGTAATCCCTGAGTGACAGAGTGTAATCCCTGAGTGACAGAGTGTATTCCCTGAGTGACAGAGTGTAATCCCTGAGTGATAGAGTGTAATCCCTGAGTGACAGAGTGTAATCCCTGAGTGACAGAGTGTAATCCCTGAGTGACAGAGTGCAACCGATTACATGTAATTCATTCCTCCCCAACCCTGGCGTCTAAGGTGTCTGCGACGATGGTGTTGATGTGAGCCATGACCAGCCTTTCAAAGCATTTCATGGCTACACATGTGAGTGCTACGGGGCGCACAGAAGGTTGGTGACACTTTAATTGGGGAGGACAGGCTTGTAGGATTGACTGGAGCGGAATGGTTGGAATGATATCAGGTACGTCAAATACACGGTTTTCATTTGTTTGATGCCATTCCATTTCTTCCCTTCCAGACATTATTTTAGAGCCGTCCTCCTCTGAGCAGCCTCCACTGACGTGGCGATAGTCATTAAGACAGGTTACCTTGGCATTCTTGGGCACAGGGATTATGGTGGTCTGCTTGAAACATGTAAGTATTAAAGACTGGGTCAGGGAGAGGTTGAAAAGGTCGGTGAAGAATCTTGCCAGCTGGTCAGCTCATGCTCTGAATACACGTCCTGGTAATCCGCCTGGCCCTGTGGCCTTGTGAAAGTAAACCTGTTTAAAGGTCTTACTGGCAATGGCCTATGGAGAGGGTGATCACTCAGTCGTCCGGAACAGCTGGTGCTCTCATGCATAGTTCAGTGTTGCTAGCCTTGAGGAGTGTAGAAGGTATTAAGCATGTCTGGTAAGCTCAATTATTAATGAAGCTGATAAACTAATAAGGCACAAAGGGCTTTTTCTCCCAATAGATTTAAGATTCTCTGCTTTTCTGCTTTGGTTTCATGAGTTGTATTTGTTTTCAATTACGGGGGAAGAAAATTGACTTTAAGTTGGCAGTGTAGGAGAAAATGGAGCTCTGTCAAGACCTCTCTCTGAGGGAAGAGTGAGCACAACCTGTCCTTTCTGGGTAGCCAGATCTGTCTGTAACGACCAGCCTCTATGGCCAGACTGTCCTCTCTGGGTAGCCAGATCAGTCTGTCGTGACCAGTCTCTATAGCCAGACTGTCCTCTCTGGGTAGCCAGATCGGTCTGTGATAACCAGTCTCTACAGCCAGACTCTCCTCTCTGGGTAGCCATATCAGTCTGTCATGACCAGTCTCTATGGCCAGTGTGTCCTCTCTGGGTAGCCAGATCTATCTGTGATGACCAGTCTCTATAGCCAGACTGTCCTCTCTGGGTAGCCAGATCTGTCTGTCATGACCAGTCTCTATAGCCAGACTGTCCTCTCTGCGTAGCCAGATCTGTCTGTCATGACCAGTCTCTATAGCCAGACTGTCCTCTCTGCGTAGCCAGATCTGTCTGTCATGACCAGTCTCTATGGCCAGACTGTGTTCACTGAGTCTGCACCAAGTCAGTGTTTTCCTCAATTTTCTATCAGTCACAGTGGTCAGATAGTCTGCCACCATGTACTGTCTGTTTAGAGACAAAGTGAATTGAAGTTTACTTTAAAAAAAATTGTAGTGTCTTTTATTGTTTTGTGATCAATTGGTTGGGCCAGATGTGAGGGCTGTCCTGAGGCTTTGTTTAGTTGGTAGTGGTTAGTGAACTTAGCCTCAGGACCAGCCGTCTGAGGAGACTCTTTTCAATGGCCCCCTCTTGGCATTTGAGGGCTTTATGATGGTAGGAGTGTGTGGGGTGGGGGGGTCGGGGGGTCACTTGTTTAGAGATAATTCAGTTTGGTGGTTCCACATTTCACATTTGGTGGTTATATGTTGAATATGTATTAGAAGAGGTTGTTGAAGAGGATGTTTGTTCCTCTGTACTTCGAGGAGGCTCTTACACAATTCCCCGCATGCTGTGTTTCAATTGGATGTTTGTCCCATTTATCCAGTTATTGTTTTGTAAACGGACCCCAGCCTTCAATGCCATATAGTGGACCCCAGCCTTCAATGCCATATAGTGGACCCCACACTTCACTGCCATATAGTGGACCCCAGCCTTCACTGCCATATAGTGGACCCCACACTTCACTGCCATATAGTGGATCCCAGCCTTAACTGCCATATAGTGGACCCCAGCCTTCACTGCCATATAGTGGACCCCAGCCTTCACTGCCATATAGTGGACCCCAGCCTTCACTGCCATATAGTGGACCCCACACTTCACTGCCATATAGTGGACCCCAGCCTTCACTGCCATATAGTGGACCCCAGCCTTCACTGCCATATAGTGGACCCCAGCCTTCACTGCCATATAGTGAACCCCAGCCTTCATTTCCATATAGTGGACCCCAGCCTTCACTGCCATATAGTGGACCCCAGCCTTCACTGCCATATAGTGGACCCCAGCCTTCACTGCCATATAGTGAACCCCAGCCTTCACTGCCATATAGTGGATCCCAGCCTTAACTGCCATATAGTGGACCCCACACTTCACTGCCATATAGTGGACCCCACACTTCACTGCCATATAGTGGACCCCACATGTCACTGCCATATAGTGGACCCCACACTTCACTGCCATATAGTGGACCCCATACTTCACTGCCATATAGTGGACCCCACATGTCACTGCCATATAGTGGACCCCAGCCTTCACTGCCATATAGTGGACCCCACACTTCACTGCAATATAGTGGACCCCACACTGCCATATAGTGGACCCCAGCCTTCATTGCCATATAGTGGACCCCACACTTCACTGCCATATAGTGGACCCCAGCCTTCACTGCCATATAGTGGACCCCATACTGCCATATAGTGGACCCCAGCCTTCACTGCCATATAGTGGACCCCAGCCTTCACTGCCATATAGTGGACCCCATACTGCCATATAGTGGACCCCACACTTCACTGCCATATAGTGGACCCCAGCCTTCACTACCATATAGTGGACCCCAGCCTTCACTGCCATATAGTGGACCCCATACCACCATATAGTGGACCCCACACTTCACTGCCATATAGTGGACCCCAGCCTTCACTGCCATATAGTGGACCCCAGCCTTCACTGCCATATAGTGGACCCCAGCCTTCACTGCCATATAGTGGACCCCAGCCCACACTGCCCTATAGTGAACCCCAGCCTTCACTGCCATATAGTGTACCCCAGCCTTCACTGCCATATAGTGGACCCCACACCTCACTGCCATATAGTGGACCCCACACTTCACTGCCATATAGTGGACCCCACATGTCACTGTCATATAGTGGACCCCACACTTCACTGCCATATAGTGGACCCCATACTTCACTGCCATATAGTGGACCCCATACTGCCATATAGTGGACCCCACACTTCACTGCCATATAGTGGACCCCACACTTCACTGCCATATAGTGCTCTTGGTTCTATTGCTGATTGGAACATTTTGAGCCAGATTCTAATTGGTATGTCTAACTGAATAGATATTCTAATGGCATAGAAAGCCCTGTTTGATTTGTCTTTCAATTCAATCACAGCCAGGTTGAAGCTCCCTGTGGAGCTGCTTGTTCTATGTGAGAGGAGCCCAGTGAAAAAGCATCACTGTTTCCCTGACATCTGGATCATTTCTGGAAATATCAGAATCATTTGTCTTGTTGAGATTGACTGTCAGTGTCCAGGTCTGACAGAACTGTCGTAGGTGATCTAATTGTTGCTGTAGCCTCTTTTTGTTGTGTGGGACAACAGCACCAGGTCGTCTGCAGACGGGAGGTATTTTATATCTGCGTCGCTAAGAGTGAGACTGGGGGCCGTTGATTGATCTAGTGTTTTGGTCTAATTCATTAATGTACAGTATATATTCAACAGACTTGGGCACAAGTTGTTTCTCTCAACGTCCTTAGGAAATAAACAGGGTTTTTCACTCGCACCACTTTCCATTCATGTGAGAAAAGTGCCTTCACGCCAAATTGAATCAAAGGCTTTTTTTTGGGGAAA
>NC_050571.1:4432474-4442474 GCF_013265735.2 Oncorhynchus mykiss | reverse complement strand
GGAGCTAGTCTCCCAGGCAGTGGAGGAGATGCCTGGTACGGGTGATGAGGTACAGGAGGGGGTTCAGGTGGAGCTAGTCTCCCAGGCAGTAGAGGAGATGCCCGGTACGGGTGATGAGGTACATGAGGGGGTTCAGGTGGAGCTAGTCTCCCAGGCAGTGGAGGAGATGCCTGGTACAGGTGATGTGGTACAGGAGGGGGTTCAGGTGGGGCTAGTCTCTCAGGCAGTGGAGGAGATGCCCAGTACGAGTGATGTGGTGCAAGTGGGGAGTGTTGAGAGGGATGTGACAGAGGTGAGTCAGGAGTCTGTGGCCTCAGTTGAGGAGGATCAGGAGAAGGATATCCACATTGTAACGGCAGATTTCCTCTTCGTCTGAAGAGGAGTAAGGATCGGACCAAGATGCAGCGTGGTAAGTGTTTGTGACGATTTATTAAAAACGAACTGAACACTGAAATAGATAACAATAGACGATGTGATGAAAACGAAAACAGTACCGTGTGGCGACAAACACTCACACGGAAACAAACACCCACAAACCAAAAGTGAAACCCAGCCTACCTAAGTATGATTCTCAATCAGAGACAACTAACGACACCTGCCTCTGATTGAGAACCATACTAGGCCGAACACAAAAACCAACATAGAAAAACAAACAGACTGCCCACCCCAACTCACGCCCTGACCTTACTAAAACAAATAATAAAATAACAGAACTATGGTCAGAACGTGACAGTACCCCCCCCAAAGGTGCAGACTCCGGCCGCAAAACCTTAACCTATAGGGGAGGGTCTGGGTGGGCGTCTGTCCGCGGTGGCGGCTCTGGCGCGGGACGTGGACCCCACTTCACCACAGTTTTTGTCTGCCTCCTCAACCGCCCCGTGGCCTCTTACGAGCGGCGACCCTCGCCGCCGACCTCCGACTGGGGACCGTAGCCATGGGTCCCGAATGGACGGGAGATTCCGGCAGAGGAGGACCGACATATCGACATGTCTGTTGACATGATAACAGCTGGCGACGACTCAATTTACAATCTAGATGAGGTACCTGGGTTCCTGGATTAGACTTCTGGGAAATCTGTCAAATTGGAAGATTTCTTTGATGTTGATACGTTTGTGAGGTCAGCTGTGATGTTACAGAAGACGGTGGGGTTAGGGACCAGTTGAGTGTGAAGAAGCGTTTTTGCGCTTGAGAAAATGTGTTACAGCTGTCACGGCAACAAAAGGTAGTGGGAAACGTGGTCAGGTTAATAAGAGAAGATTTAAACAATGATGATGATCATGACTCATAGGGTGTCTTTTTTCTCTTTGTTTTCTTCTGCTTTTCTTTTCTCTTTTCTACATGGAGGTACTAAGGGGAGGTTCTCTCAATATTAACGGGGGAAGGGACAGGAATAAGAGGGCTTGGGTATTAGAAATAATAAAGCAGAAAAGGCTTAATGTAGTTTTCCTACAGGAGACACACAGTGATGCGGAAAATGAGGTTGACTGGGGTATGTGGTGGGAGGGGCAGCATATACTCAGTCATGGTACTACTTTCAGTGCTGGGGTGGCCATTTTGTTTTCCTCATGCTTAGGGACTGGGGTTTCGACAACAGAGATTGTCAAGGGTTGGGTTTTATTTGTCAAGGCAGATGTTACCTTAAGATGTTACCTTACCTTAAACCTTAAGACAGTGTGACCAAGAGGGGCGTATGGTTTTAGGGGAGGGGGTGGGGGGGACTGGAACTGTACAGTGGATTTTACTGCTGATCGCACCGCTGAAGAACCTCATCTGTGGTCAGCTACTTGCCTGTCTGGCCTATTAACGGAGTTTGAGCTTTCTGGTGTGTGGAGAGAAAGACATTTGGAGGCTCCTGGTTCTTTCTTTCTATCCACTAGGACTGTCGACATTACAACGCGAACAGATGGTCGTCTCCCTGATGGGAAGGTGACCACGGATGACGGTGAGATGCACCAACACGCTGTGGATTTTTACTCGGCCCTCTATAAGGCGGAGGATTTTGATTCTCTTGTGTACTGAACAGTTGTTACATGGAATTCCTAAATTGGGCCCCTAGCAGAGAGTTGCTTTAGTGTTGGTATAATTTCATTGTTCCAATATGTTTTCATTAATTGAATTCACTTAGTCTATTTTATGAGAATTTGTAAGATTCTTATTCGCATAAAATAGACGGAGACCAGTCTTATCAGAAATAGATAATAGTATTTATTCTCGGAGCACGCTGCCATGTAACCACAAACAACAGTTTATATACAAAATATGACGTCACAGGTTCTAGAATGAATCTCCTCCTCCCGACCAAGACAAAGCAAGTTTAAAAGTTAATTCCGACCCACTAGCGCACACACAGGACACACAATATAACTGGATTAACTCTTGACCCCTCACCATTATCCATCACCACTTAGCTGACAGTTCCAGTTAACGGAAAACCTAGGAAAGCCTCACTGCCTTATCTAAAACACCCCAGAGCTAAGTTTCGTCGGTTCAACCATAGGATAAAGACCTTTTCTGCTTACTTAAATCCATTATTAAAGAATGGAAAGAATAAGGCACCACCACAAACCTGCCAAGAGAGGGCCGCCCACCAAAACTCATGGACCAGGCATGGAGGGCATTAATCAGAGAGGAGCAAAAATATCAAAGATAACCCTGAAGGAGCTGCAAAGCTCCACAGCGGAGATTGGAGTATCTGTCCATAGGACCACTTTAAGTCATACTCTCCACAGAGCTGGGCTTTACCGAAGAGTGGCCAGAAAAAAGTCATTGCTTAAAGAAACGCATGTGGGAGACTCCCCAAACATATGGAAGAGGGTTCTCTGGTCAGATGAGACTAAAATTGAGCTTTTTGGCCATCAATGCTATGTCTGGCGCAAACCCAACACCTATCATCACCCTGAGAACACCATCCCCACAGTGAAGCATGGTGGTGGCAACATCATGGTGTGGGGATGTTTTTCATTGGCAGGGACTGGAAAACTGGTCAGAATTGAAGGAATGATGGATGAAGCTAAATACAGGGAAATTCTTGAGGCCAACCTGTTTCAGTCTTCCAGAGATTTGAGACTTGGACGGAGGTTCACCTTCCAGCAGGACAATGACCCTAAGCATGCTGCTAAAGCAACACTTGAGTGGTTTAAGGGAAACATTTACATGTCTTGGAATGGCCTAGTCAAATCCGAGACCTCAATCCAATTGAGAGTCTGTGGTATGACTTAAAGATTGCTGTACACCAGCGGAACCCATTCAACTTGAAGGAGCTGGAGGAGTTTTGCCTTGAAGAATGGGCAATAATCCCAGAGGCTAGAAGTGCCAAGCTTATAGAGACATACCCCAAGAGACTTGCAGCTGTAATTGCTGCAAAAGGTGGCTCTACAAAGTATTGACTTTGGGGGGTAAATAGTTATGCACGCTCAGGTTTTTTTGTCTTATTTCTTGTTTGTTTCACGATAAAAATATGTTGCATCTTCAAAGTGGTAGGCATGTTGCGTAAATCAAATGATATTAACCGCCAAATTTTTTAAATTTTATTTCCAGGTTGTAAGGCAACAAGACAGGAAAAATGCCAAGGGCTTGAATACTTTCGCAAGCCACTGTACATGGCCTGCTTGCCCACCGCCTTGAACTCCCCCAGCTTCGGGGTATGGAAGGAAAGCCGCATCCCCACATCCTCCTCTAATGCCCCCACTGCAGCACTAACATTCAGCGCATTGGAACACATAATCCAGACCCTACGTATCAGTCACATATTACCGGCAAGGAATCGCAGACCTCAGCTACGACCTTCCTGAGTAGACGAGATGATCGGATCCCCACTCTTTCTCCCAGCTCCTCCACACCTAACAGGCATGAACGTAGGCTGGCTGAACCCACAGCAGGGGACTGGATAGCAGTGTTATAAAAAAAGAGGCTGTTCAAAAAGCCACATCCCTGGTGGCCTTACGGGAAATGTCAAACTCTCGACGCCTGCATAACAGACTCATAGAATGGAGTCAGGCCAGACACATCACCCCCCTCTAGCTTTAAGAGGAAAAGGGGCTTGTCTAAGCCCAAACTGTCATGTACTGTCATGTTGTGTCTTGTCTCTGTCCTTTCCCTTCACCCTGTCTCCCTCTGCTGGTCGTTGTTAGGTTACCTTTTCTCCCCCGCTTTCCCCCAGCTGTTCCTTGTCTCCTCTAACTACCCATTCACCCCGTTTCCCACCTGTTCCCTTTTTCCCTCTGATTAGGTCCCTATATCTCTCTCTGTTTCTGTTCCTGTCCTTGTCGGATTCTTGTTTGTTGTGTTTCATGCCTGAGCCAGACTATCGTCATGTTTGCTGTAACCTTGTCCTGTCCTGTCGGAATCTGCCGGTCTATCTGAGCCTACCTATGTTTGGTTATTAAAGAAGCTCTGTTTAAGTTAGTTCGCTTTTGGGTCCTCATTCACTCACCATAACAGAAGAATCCGACCAAGAATGGACCCAGCGACTTCGGATCCTCTCCACTCAGCCATCGGGATCCAGGGAGCGATGCTAGGCAGACACGAGCAGGAAGTGTCTGCTGCTCGACATGCCGTTGAGACCCTGGCCACCCAAGTCTCCAACCTCACAGAACAGGTTCACCATCTCCGCCTCGATCCACCGGCCACTTCCAGGGCTTTCGAATCTCCGGAGCCCAGAATCAATAACCCGCCGTGTTACTCTGGGGAGCCCACTGAATGCCGCCCGTTCCTCACCCAGTGTGATATTGTGTTTTCTCTCCAGCCCAACACTTACTCCAGGAGCACTGCTCGTGTCGCCTACGTCATATCTCTCCTTATTGGACGGGCTCGTGAGTGGGGCACGGCAATCTGGGAGGCAAGGGCTGAGTGTACTAACCAGTATCAAGACTTTAAGGAGGAGATGATACGGGTTTTTGATCGATCTGTTTTTGGGGAGGAGGCTTCCAGGGCCCTGTCTTCCCTATGTCAAGGCAATCGATCCATAACAGACTACTCTATTGAGTTTCGCACTCTTGCTGTCTCCAGTGGCTGGAACGAGCCGGCCTTGCTCGCTCGCCTTCTGGAGGGTTTCCGCGCAGAGGTAAAGGATGAGATTCTCTCCCGGGAGGTTCCTTCCAGCGTGGATTCCTTGATTGAACTCGCTATTCGCATTGAGCGACGGGTTGATCTTCGTCACCGAGCTCGTGGAAAGGAGCTCGCGCTCTCCGTCGCCTCCCTCTCCGCATCACTACCATCTTCCTCTGCCGGCTCGGGTGCTGAGCCCATGCAGCTGGGAGGTATCCGCATCTCGACTAAGGAGAGGGAACGGAGAATCACCAACCGCCTCTGTCTCTATTGCGGTTCCGCTGGTCATTTTGTCACTTCATGTCCAGTAAAAGGCCAGAGCTCGTCAGTAAGCGGAGGGCTACTGGTGAGCGCTACTACTCCTGTCTCTCCTTCAAGATCCTGCACTACCTTGTCGGTCCATCTACGCTGGACCGGTTCGTCAGCTTCCTGCAGTGCCTTAATAGACTCTGGGGCGGAGGGCTGTTTTATGGACGAGACCTGGGCTCGGGAACATGACATTCCTCTCAGACAGTTAAAGGAGCCCACGGCCTTGTTCGCTCTGGATGGTAGTCCTCTCCCCAGGATTCAGCGTGAGACGCTACCTTTAACCCTCACTGTTTCTGGTAATCATAGTGAAACCATTTCTTTTTTAATTTTTCGTTCACCTTTTACACCTGTTGTTTTGGGCCATCCCTGGCTAGTTTGTCATAATCCTTCCATTAATTGGTCTAGTAATTCTATCCTCTCCTGGAACGTCTCTTGTCATGTGAAATGTTTAATGTCTGCTATCCCTCCTGTTTCCTCTGTCTCTTCTTCACAGGAGGAGCCTGGTGATTTGACAGGGGTGCCGGAGGAATATCACGATCTGCGCACGGTGTTCAGTCGGTCCAGGGCCACCTCTCTTCCTCCACACCGGTCGTATGATTGTAGTATTGATCTCCTTCCGGGAACCACCCCCCCCCGGGGTAGACTATACTCTCTGTCGGCTCCCGAACGTAAGGCTCTCGAAGATTATTTGTCTGTAGCTCTTGACGCCGGTACCATAGTCCCCTCCTCCTCTCCCGCCGGAGCGGGGTTTTTTTTTGTCAAGAAGAAGGACGGGTCTCTGCGCCCCTGCATAGATTATCGAGGGCTGAATGACATAACAGTGAAGAATCGTTATCCGCTTCCTCTTATGTCTTCAGCCTTCGAGATCCTGCAGGGAGCCAGGTTTTTCACTAAGTTGGACCTTCGTAACGCTTACCATCTCGTGCGCATCAGGGAGGGGGACGAGTGGAAGACGGCGTTTAACACTCCGTTAGGGCACTTTGAATACCGGGTTCTTCCTTTCGGCCTCGCTAACGCTCCAGCTGTCTTTCAGGCATTAGTCAATGATGTCCTGAGAGACATGCTGAACATCTTTGTTTTCGTTTACCTTGACGATATCCTGATTTTTTCACCGTCACTCCAGATTCATGTTCAGCACGTTCGACGTGTCCTCCAGCGCCTTTTAGAGAATTGTCTTTTTGTGAAGGCTGAGAAGTGCACTTTTCATGCCTCCTCCGTCACATTTCTCGGTTCTGTTATTTCCGCTGAAGGCATTAAGATGGATCCCGCTAAGGTCCAAGCTGTCATTGATTGGCCCGTCCCTAAGTCACGCGTCGAGCTGCAGCGCTTTCTCGGCTTCGCGAACTTCTATCGTCGTTTCATCCGTAATTTCGGTCAGGTGGCAGCTCCTCTCACAGCCCTTACTTCTGTCAAGACGTGCTTTAAGTGGTCCGTTTCCGCCCAGGGAGCTTTTGATCTCCTCAAGAATCGTTTTACATCCGCTCCTATCCTTGTTACACCTGACGTCTCTAGACAGTTCGTTGTCGAGGTTGACGCGTCAGAGGTGGGCGTGGGAGCCATCCTTTCTCAGCGCTCCCTCTCTGACGACAAGGTCCACCCATGCGCGTATTTTTCTCATCGCCTGTCGCCGTCGGAACGTAACTATGATGTGGGTAACCGCGAACTGCTCGCCATCCGGTTAGCCCTAGGCGAATGGCGACAGTGGTTGGAGGGGGCGACCGTTCCTTTTGTCGTTTGGACTGACCATAGGAACCTTGAGTACATCCGTTCTGCCAAACGACTTAATGCGCGTCAGGCGCGTTGGGCGCTGTTTTTCGCTCGTTTCGAGTTCGTGATTTCTTATCGTCCGGGCTCTAAGAACACCAAGCCTGATGCTTTGTCTCGTCTCTTCAGTTCTTCAGTAGCCTCCACTGACCCCGAGGGGATTCTCCCTGAGGGGCGTGTTGTCGGGTTGACTGTCTGGGGAATTGAGAGGCAGGTAAAACAAGCGCTCACTCACACTCCGTCGCCGCGCGCTTGTCCTAGGAACCTTCTTTTCGTTCCCGTTCCTACTCGTCTGGCCGTTCTTCAGTGGGCTCACTCTGCCAAGTTAGCCGGCCACCCTGGCGTTCGGGGTACGCTTGCGTCCATTCGCCAGCGTTTTTGGTGGCCCACCCGGGAGCATGACACGCGTCGTTTCGTGGCTGCTTGTTCGGTCTGCGCGCAGACTAAGTCCGGTAACTCTCCTCCTGCCGGCCGTCTCAGGCCGCTTCCTATTCCCTCTCGACCGTGGTCTCACATCGCCTTAGATTTTGTCACCGGACTGCCTTCGTCAGCGGGGAAGACTGTTATTCTTACGGTTGTCGATAGGTTCTCTAAGGCGGCTCATTTCATTCCCCTTGCTAAGCTTCCTTCTGCTAAAGAGACGGCACAAATCATCATCGAGAATGTTTTCAGAATTCATGGCCTTCCGTCAGACGTCGTTTCGGACAGAGGTCCGCAATTCACGTCTCAATTTTGGAGGGAGTTTTGCCGTTTGATTGGGGCTTCCGTCAGTCTCTCTTCCGGCTTTCACCCCCAGTCTAACGGTCAAGCAGAACGGGCCAATCAGACTATTGGTCGCATCTTACGCAGTCTTTCTTTTCGTAACCCTGCGTCTTGGTCAGAACAGCTCCCCTGGGCAGAATACGCCCACAACTCGCTTCCTTCGTCTGCGACCGGGCTATCTCCTTTTCAGAGTAGCCTCGGGTACCAGCCTCCGCTGTTCTCATCTCAGTTCGCCGAGTCCAGCGTCCCCTCCGCTCAGGCTTTTGTCCAACGTTGCGAGCGCACCTGGAAGAGGGTCAGGTCTGCACTTTGCCGTTATAGGACGCAGACTGTGAGGGCTGCTAATAAGCGTAGAACTAAGAGTCCTAGATATTGTCGCGGTCAGAGAGTTTGGCTCTCCACTCAGAACCTTCCCCTTAAGACGGCTTCTCGCAAGTTGACCCCGCGGTTCATTGGTCCGTTCCGTATTTCTCGGGTCATTAATCCTGTCGCAGTTCGACTTCTTCTTCCGCGATACCTTCGTCGCGTCCACCCGGTCTTCCATGTCTCCTGCATCAAGCCCGTCCTTCGCGCCCCCGCTCGTCTTCCCCCCCCCCCCCCCCCCCCATCCTTGTCGAGGGCGCACCCATCTACAGGGTCCGTAGAATTTTGGACATGCGTCCTCGGGGCCGTGGTCACCAGTACCTCGTAGATTGGGAGGGGTACGGTCCTGAGGAGAGGAGTTGGGTTCCCTCTCGGGACGTGCTGGACCGTGCGCTGATCGAGGATTTCCTCCGTTGCCGCCAGGTTTCCTCCTCGAGTGCGCCAGGAGGCGCTCGGTGAGTGGGGGGGTACTGTCATGTACTGTCATGTTGTGTCTTGTCTCTGTCCTTTCCCTTCACCCTGTCTCCCTCTGCTGGTCGTTGTTAGGTTACCTTTTCTCCCCCGCTTTCCCCCAGCTGTTCCTTGTCTCCTCTAACTACCCATTCACCCCGTTTCCCACCTGTTCCCTTTTTCCCTCTGATTAGGTCCCTATATCTCTCTCTGTTTCTGTTCCTGTCCTTGTCGGATTCTTGTTTGTTGTGTTTCATGCCTGAGCCAGACTATCGTCATGTTTGCTGTAACCTTGTCCTGTCCTGTCGGAATCTGCCGGTCTATCTGAGCCTACCTATGTTTGGTTATTAAAGAAGCTCTGTTTAAGTTAGTTCGCTTTTGGGTCCTCATTCACTCACCATAACACAAACGGCCCACTCTCCTCATCAATGTGTAGTCTGTATTGACCCATTTAGAACGTCCCTGTACAACAGTCTCTGGGCTGCTAGAACCATCACTGTACAACAGTCTCTGGGCTGCTAGAACTGTCACAGTACAACAGTCTCTGGGCTGCTAGAACCGTCACTGTACAACAGTCTCTGGGCTGCTAGAACCGTCACTGTACAACAGTCTCTGGGCTGCTAGAACCGTCACAGTACAACAGTCTCTGGGCTGCTAAAACTATCACTCTACAACAGTCTCTGGGCTGCTAGAACCGTCACTGTACAACAGTCTCTGGGCTGCTAGAACCGTCACTGTACAACAGTCTCTGGGCTGCTAGAACCGTCACAGTACAACAGTCTCTGGGCTGCTAGAACCATCACTGTACAACAGTCTCTGGGCTGCTAAAACCATCACTCTACAACAGTCTCTGGGCTGCTAAAACCATCACTCTACAACAGTCTCTGGGCTGCTAGAACCGTCACTCTACAACAGTCTCTGGGCTGCTAGAACCGTCACTCTACAACAGTCTCTGGGCTGATAGAAATGTCACAGACAGAGAATGTATTCTCCACTGCTAGAAGCCGAAAGCCATGATCCTAGATGATATGTCCAGTTGGCCTTGAGTTTAAATGTAGTTGGCTAAGGTTTATGTAAAGTTCCGACTTCAACTGTAGATATCATTTTATACTCTGCACACAGCAATGCAACAGGTAGGCAGTTTTTTGAAAAAGAGCCAAATCCCCCCTTTTTTGGCAACAATGAAAGCACAGTACGTTGACAGGATACAGGAAGAGAACCCTCATGAAAAGATTCACACACAACTTCATAAACTCTCCCCCCCAATAGACCCCCAAAAGTTCTTATAGAACTCAGGTGGTAAACC